>NW_007726699.1:462687-493854 GCF_000696425.1 Galeopterus variegatus | reverse complement strand
AAAAAAAAAAAAAAAAAAAAAAAAAAAAAAAAAACAGAAGAGGGACTTGGATTCAATAGTAGGGGAAGCAAAGAACAAAACTCTCCAATTCATGTATCTCAAATAATTCCAGGTGGAATTGCTGATAGACATGGGGGTCTGAAACGAGGAGATCAACTCCTTTCTGTTAATGGAGTGAGCGCTGAAGGAGAACATCATGAAAAAGCTGTGGAACTGCTGAAAGCCGCTCAAGGAAAGGTTAAATTAGTAGTACGATATACACCCACAGTCTTAGAAGAAATGGAGTCACGCTTTGAAAAAATGAGATCAGCAAAACGCAGGCAACAGACCTAACACAGTTCAAAACATTATATTCCATTCTGCTTTTCAGCTAGAGAAGTTTTACTTGTGACCTACTGATGGCTACAATGCCAATGATTGTAAGAAAAACAAAAACAGAAAACCCCCAGAAATTTCCTGCGAAATCCTCCTTGCCACTTTATAAATGCCTATTTTAACATCATTTATGGTTCCAGAGATGCATGCTCTATTTTCTGACAAGAAAAAGTAAAAGGTAATGAGGGCAATTCTATCCTGCTGTTTTTACGGGCCTTTTTCAAATGCAGATTTTGTCATAAAGTTACAGATTTTTAAAAATGCTTTTTTAATATTAAAATGTACTTTTACATTCTTAATCTTTTTTTAGAAAGAAAAACTTTTCTTCATCTGGCTGCTTATGTAAAAGTAACAGTTCTGTAATTCTTTTTGGTTTTGTTTCTTTTTTCAACCTGTGAAATTTCATTACAGTTTTCCAAGAAATTAAACATAACAGTCTCGCTTATAGCAGTTCATTACACTGTCACTGTTAACATCACTGCTGCATTTTGCACTTTGAACACACACTTAATATATAGAACCAATGGTAAATCATAACTCAGCACTGTGGGAGTTTTTTTACTATTATTTCGACATAATGTACAATTGATATTCATTTATACTGATTTATAAAAGTTTTTAAACACTGAAACAATCACTGCTAAAATATGTATTCTTTCATCATATTTAAGCAGGGAGGCAAAATGATGTAATTTGATTGTTAGCATTACTGATTGCATCTCTTTATATTCAACAATATACCACAAATTGTAAATGCAAAAAAAAAAAATTCTTTACGGTTACATGTTAAACAGAGTTAAGTTCTAGGCTTAGAAAATTATAAACAGGTTTCCATCTACATGAAGGTTGGCAGGACTTTCAAGGATGTGTAGATGGGGGACAGCTCCTCCCTGCGCAGGCTGGGCTCTCCCATGCAGTGTAGGAAGCCTAGCATGCCTGGTCCTTGCCATCAAAATGCCAGAAGCACCCTCCAACCCACCCATCCACACAACTCCAAATTGTCCCTAGGGCGCAGTACTAGCCAGGGTTGAGGATCACAGCTGGAGACAGAGTGAAATTGTCCCTCAGGGGCAGTACTAGCTGGGTTGAAACCTCAGATCTCCTCTCTGTTGCCCTTACAACTCAAATAATTTCATTCCACATCGTCAGGATTTTTGCTAAGCCACGTACAAAGTTCTGGAAGCCCTGGAGTGTCTCATAAGCTCTTTCACAGCTCCATTAAAGAGAAAACCCTCAGTTTCAGGCACAGAAGCAGCTTATCACTTCCTCTTGGATGACATGCCATGATGGGAGCAATGCTGAGTTTCCAGGAAATCACCCCTCGAAAAGGACGTGGGAGAGACCCCCTAGTGAGTCCACCAACACCCACCATTGTAGGTAGAAAAAAGCAAGTGATCAAAAGCAGAGGGAAAAAACAAGATATCTCGGGGGAATGAATAAGATTAAGGTATCAGCACGATGAGAGGGTGAAGATTTTAAGATGTTAAGCACACACACTTAAAAAGTTAAAAAATAAGGCCTTCAAAAATATTTATAAATTTATCCAAAACCCAGTTTGACTTCATAATACTTACTCCTAATTATGCATCTCCTTTCCTGAAAACATTTCCAGCTTTTCCGGTAATTCAGTTATAAACCAGCATGTGAACCTCCTTGTTCTGAAGGAGGGAACTCCGCATGGGAGAGCACCACGGTGGTCACCGCTGCCCACCTGAGGCTGCACATGCCGAGTTTCCATCTGTGGCTTAACTACAGTCTTGAAGCCCCGAAAATAAGTGGGTGTGCTTGCTGGGGGTGGGATAAGATGCGGGTGGGGAGAAAAAAGCCATAACCTTTTGCCTCTTCTCTCTGGAGTATTCTTTTTTGGGTTCATTAGAATTTTTTGAAGTCCAAGACTTCCTTTATTTCTTTTAGAAGAAATAACCTTAAGTCCTGGGGGGGAAAGCATTTTTAGAAAACAACACTGTGGATTCCTTAGAATTGAACCTGGTTTTGCCACTGATTTAAGGACACAGAACAGATCAATGACAATAAACCAGATGATACTATTCAAATTTTTATTTGGCAATAAGTTCAATATCACATAACACATATAATCAACATTTAGAATAAATAGCAAATTCACATTCAGAATAAAAGTCTACCTAATTTGCATTTATTGTGTCTGATGGACAGACACAATTTGTCATTGCACTACATAATTAGAAAACCATCTCCTAAGTCACAGGTCAAGCCTGCAGGACTGGAAAAGTACAGAAGCACTACCACAGAGGACCTAAGGGGGAGTGCTGCTGGGATCGCACCTGGGAAGGGGAAGGGAGGGGAGGAAGCAGGACTGGCGAGGGGAGGCGTGGGAACTCTGGAGCTGGGATTGTCTACACAGTTTTCTCGAGTAGGGGTGGGGAGGCCAGGCCTTTGCACCTCCGCATGGAGCAGTCAAGGGAGCATGACCTGGGGCGAGGCAGGGCTCTTCATCAAGGGAAACTCCCAAAGAGGACTGACAGCTGCAAAGGTCAGCCAGCAGCACCCCAGCAGTTGCAGGAGTAAGTGCTTCAGTCCTGAGGTTACCTGGGCAGCCAAGCCCAGCACCCAATACTAGCACAGTTACAAACTAGTGCAATGAGAGGTATGTTCAATGAGTACCAGAGCCTGGCAGCTCAAGTACACACAATGAAGCGATTATGACCTGTGCTGGACACACGGTATTTTACCACTGGCCATACACGCATATATGCCCAGAAAGTAGCTCTTAAGGGGACATGGCACACTTGCCTACAGAATTTCTTTCTACTGCCTGCATCCAAGCCATGAGGTCATTTATCTACATGTTCTCAGCAAGGAAATCCTGCCATCGCCACCAACACAAGCCATTAGAGAAGGGGCCAGTCAACCACACCTGTTTGGTTTTGGTAAATCGTTTTGCAATGGAACACAGCCATACCCATTCCCAGAGCAGCGACAACAACAAACAGCCTGCAAAGCTGAAATTATTTCCTGGCTGGCCCTTTAAGGGAAAAGTTTGCCAACCCTGCCTTAGAGAAACTTCTCCCCCTTCCCTGCTGCTGGTGTCAAAGGTGAGTTGAACTTTAAGCCAAGCTCCCAAATGCTAAGGCAAAAAATAAATAAAAGGAAATTGGCAAAAAAGGAAATCAATATTAAAAGGACAAAACACAGGCTCTAGTAGCTGAACAGAGCAATCAAGGAACCCTGTGTCTGGCCAAGTTTAGTCTTAGAGCATTCTAGACAAGGGCCCCCGAGTGAGTGAGCGGCAGCAAATGAGCATTCGCTGGGCGAAGGAGAATTCTTAGCCTGCTCTCTGCTGCTGAAAAGGCCTTTTGGGAGAAGCAGAGAAGAAAAGCCATTTAGTTCACCCAAAGCTAAATTACAGTTAGGCGGCAAGATTACTTTTCATTTCTCCTTTGCAATAAGAGAGCCAGCCCATTCAAAGCAGCTAGTCATTTCGTCTGAGATATGCCCGAATCGGTAGCAGATGGTTTGTTACATGGTATTACTGGTGATAGCAGAAAATGGAGCTCAAGTAAAAACTAAAAAAAAAAAAAGAAAAGAAAAAGGATATGTTAGGAGGTATATTGCTAAGTAACTACGCCAATTATATGGCTAAGCAATTTATAACTAAACCCAAAATGTTTCATTATTTTAGTTACACTAAGTTTTCCATTTGTATTGTCTGGGCTAGGGGTTAGGGCCCACAGACCCTTCAAACCCTTTGAACAGACTGGGTCACCAGACCCCTCACACGCAGGCCCATGCTAGGTAATTGGGAAAAGATCCCGGGAGCCACTGGCATACAACATGAGCTCAGTCTTCAGCTTCCTTGGCGGCAGCAGCAGCGATAATGGTGGCAGCTTCCCCGTAGCTCCCCCAAGGGCATCCCAGGGGTGAGGTGCGCTGTGGATCAGAACCAGTCGTTCTTTATACTTAAGTCTGATAATCCAGAACACCTGGGCGCACATGCACGTTATATTAGACAATAACCAAGGAACACCTGGGCACACAGTGTTTACATCAAATGTTGGGCAAGATTCTGAACATCTCAGGGGCCCTGACTATTTTCCTATATTTTCTGTACAGGATGCAATGGGGAGCTCTAAGACAAACACTTAAAATATTTTCAAAGCCACGGTTCATCTGTAAAAGCAACTCTGGAAAGAACCAGTTGGGTGAGTCCTTTCCAAGGGGACCTGCCATGGGTACCAAGAGCCTTGCTGCACTATCATAGCAGGTGTGGAATGCCCCTGGATGATGAATTTTTGTTCACGTAATTCTGAGAAAGTCCAAGTAATCTTAAAAACAGTAATTTTTTAAATGTCCAAACTAATTTTATTGTTTGCATTACAAATTGATTTTTTAAATTGTAGAAAACGGATTCACTTCCCTTGTATCAATATGTATTCATCAACGTGCACACCAGAGAACCAAGTGGAAAAAACAAAATGCCAGATCCACTTAAGAGTCATGACAGTGACAAGCACAAAGCCGTCTTGACTGAGCATAGACAGGATAAATAATGAAGTGGGAAAACCCTGTCCTTCATATGGAGATGGCCGTGCTGCCCCATGTGCTGCTGTAGCACGGGTATGCAGTCACCAGGTCCATAGTCAGCAGGCCCTAGTGTGACAGATGCTATTTCAAGACTGCCAAGCTCAATGGCCCAGAGACTGAAACCCTCCTAAATGGGAAAAAAAATTGTAAAATTCATATTCATGCCCAGAAAATATATTTCTCCCCCAAGGCTTAGGTCACCTAACAAACACATTCACAAGAGTAGATTTTAAAAATAGTTCTACTTCATTCTTGAGTAAACAAAACACCCTGTAACTGGTACCTCGCAGATAGCCAATGAATATCTGATTCAATAAAAAGCAAGAACTTTTTAAAAATACCTGCTTCCTCACTCTGCTTCTCCAAAGCAGAAATTATAAGCCAAGATCACCAGCATACTTTTAGAACCCAACACTGAGCAGTTCTGGGTGTCACCTGCACCCATTAAATGCCAGTCCCCGGTACACTCTGATGGTTAAAACACCTGGAAGAAAACAACAAAACACCTACCCCAGTCCAAAAAAGGAACACATTACTGTGCCTACCTGTGTTCATAAGAAAAAGTAGAAGGAAAAAAAAAAAGGAGCATAATTGGGTCTAAAGGATCACCTTCACCATTATAAACAAATACAACAAAATATCACAAGTAAAATGCCATTATAACAAGTGGCTTTACAGAGGATGCTATATAACTCATTTGATTTCTGCATTTCGGCAGTAGCCCATGGAATGCCAAGCTAGCATTTTGTCAATAGCTGGACATGATACATTTCTTACAATAAAAATTCTGCCTAAGCAAGCACTCTCCACAAGCCCACTTCGTGTTCCTGCCATCTTTAGATTTAAGAATATATGCCATGTTACATAAAAAAGATTAAAATGAGTTTTGGCGATACAACGCTAATACAGATTAGGCTAATCTGAACAGAAGTATTTATGCAGCATGTGCAATTAAAATATTGTTAGCAGCACCGTAACTAATAACAACAGACATTCCTATAGCACTCAGTGCAGTAAATATGTACTTTATGTTGAAAGATATTATAAATACACATGTACTAAAAGATTCTTCCTCAAAAAACAAAGAATACATATCACTTGCAATGCCTTTAGAACGAAATTAAAAAGCTCAGTTAGCTAGGTCACTTCTAACTCTTTTTAACTGCAATGTCCTTCATTCTCTCCCACCTGAAACACCCAACTCCCAAGCGGCCACACAAACACAGCAGTAAAGAAATCTAAGGGGAGGAGAGGACTGGAGATGTCTCCCCGCTCCTCCCCCGCTGAACTTAAGCACCTCTCTCTCTCTCTCAGTTGATAATTCATCAGAGAGAAGCACGCACCTTGTGTCTCCCTCCAGATGAGGCCTGTTTCAGGTAATGCACATGTTTTTATAAGATTCCAATTCAAACCAGCTGATGGAGTGGCATTTCATCACAAGGACATTTTTTCCTGTTTCATTTTCTTTCTTCCAATGAGCACATTCAACCAACACTCAGGCAGCGCTTCAGGGTGAAAATGCTCCTGGGAAACCTACTGCAACTGCTCAGGTTCTTCTGATCCACTCCTTTCTAGGAAGGCTGCTCCACTAGCTGGAAAACAATGTGAACCCGAACCCTTTTCTCCCTGCCCTCCTACCCTGGGAAAAGGGAACTCGCTGTCACTTGGTGCCCCTGTGGCCTTCCCCAGCAGGCACAGGAGGCACACACCAAAGAGAAAAGCATCCAGCGGTTGCCACCTCTCTTGTCCTTTCTCATGGAAGTCTTTCCAGGAAGGCTGGGTGCTCTTTGACACCACGCATTGGAATGCCAACCCTCAGTGCCGAATGACTCAGACAGTGGCTGCCGTGTGGGGATCATCTCTGCTATGTGCAGCTGCGTCCTGCCACCATCACCAGCTCTCTGCAAGTAGCTTATCTCTGCGTGTCACTGTGCCCTGCAGCTCCTCACGCATACCAGCGAGCAGTCCATGGAGGAGTCATAAAGAGTTTCCAAACGTGGCCTGCTGGAAGGGAGACAGCACCCATTGGTCTCACCTACAGCAGAAAAGCTGAGGTCAGCTCCAGCCTTCGGGAAACAAAAAGGTTGAATCCAAGTTTCAGCAGGAAGCCGGGTCGGGGGGGATCGCCAGCTCCTGTCTTAATGACCTGGGGAGTCTTCTCTGAAAGGTATGACATAAACATCCAAAGGCATACACATTCGTCTCTTTTCAGAAAGCAGCACCCACACAAACAGACCCACACAAAGTCCACCCCGTCGTGTCCGTCCGATCTGGGACTGCGGCTGTTCTGGTGTCTTCCACAGTGGCCTTGGGTCACTCGGCCTGGGCCTTCCGCAGGAGCGGGGCAGGGGAGGCCAACGGCTGGTCAGACCACGCGGGCAGTTCGTGCTGCAGCGGAGTCCTCCGGGGGTAGAACGTGTGGCTGACATCGTAGTTCAAGAGGCAGCTCAGGGAGGCCATGTAGATGTCGGCAAACCGTGACAGGCGCCTCAGGAAGTAGGTTGGGTTCTGGTCAGTGCGGAACAAGCTTCCAAACTGGGCATTGAAGAAATTTTTGGTCATATCCCTAAAGGAGCAAGGGAAAAAAGCAAAGCAACAGAGAATGAATCAAAACGGTTTGTTTTTAAACTACTGAAGTCAAGACATTAAAAAAAAAAAAAAAAAACAGGACTCATTTGAGAGAAAAATGAGCCTACAACAGCCCCAACTTCTAATCAAGAAAAGTGTCTCCATCCATCGATCACAGTGACTGATTACACTTCCCACTTCTGCCAGCCAAGGGAACACTGTTTCAGGGCTCCAGCTTCCACGCATGCCTCTCTAAACATGCACACCACGCTTCCTAACAAAACAGGGGCTGCAGGAGCCGCTTCTGAAGGCACAGAGCTGTGGGACGTCCTCAGGAGTCTACACTTCCCTCCGCTGCAGAATGGGATCAAGACCGCCCCCCCCTTTTTTTATAACAAGGTTATTTTGAGAACTAAGTTAAGAGAAATAAGAGCACACTGTAAACTCTAGAGCACTCTGAAACCTGAGGAATGAGGATTATTTTATAGTGATGTAATCTCCACCATCTGTTACGCAGCTTCAAACATCCACCACCTCCTAGCAGCCAAGGATGTTTACCCCTCTCAAGCCTCTCAGCCCCCTGCAGCCACACACACGAGGATGTGCATGTGACTAAATCAACATCACTGTCACACATACATAGGACATGCATGCCCTCTGATGCTGGGATCCCTTCACACAAAATATTCCAGCAAAATGGATAAATACCAGGATGGCAGATGAATTAGTTACAAATGTAGCAGAAAAAAAAAAAAATCATTTACACAACTGTGTGATAAAAGCCACTAGTTGGTAGCAGTAGTCTATCATCATATGGTGATGGTAGATATTACAAATAACCAAAAAGCAGAAAATTAAAAGAACCCAATTAGGTCCCGGTGGGTGGAACAACATAAATGGTTTTTAAACTTTTGCTGAAAAATCTCATTGAGATGTGAAGATGTTAGAGAGATTCAAATTCAACACAAAATCTCTGACAGCTGAAACATTTCCTTTGTCTAATAATTGGAGGTTCCTGGAGGTGAACAGTCCCTGTCAAACCCAGGTCTGATTTTCAGGGGCCAGGGGTCCAAAGTCAAATTACGTTACATGCCTTCCCCTCCCCATCAGCTTCTCACCAGCATTTTTATACCAATGTAAAGATTCAGACAGCCAACACCCTGAGAGGGAGGAGTCCTAAAGGCGATACAGCCTCGGCTCGTGCAGAAGCTGAGGAATGGGCTCACTGTCCCCTCTGCACAGCCCTTCCCCTCCCCCCATATGCCCACCCTCGAGTGAGGCCAGAAACCAGGCAGCAAGCAATGCTTCCAAACCTCAGAGATGACTGTGACCAGGGGATAGGGAGGGCCAAGCACAAGAGAAGCAATGTTCATGCAAACAGTATCCACACATAAAGCATCCTTCTCAGGGAAGCATGATTGTCAACAAGGCCCCTTCTGGGCCGGCCTGGTGGCGCACTGGAGAGTGCGCCGCTTGGGAGCGTGGTGGCACTCCCGCCGAGGGTTCAATCCCATGTGGAGACCGGTTCCCGCTCACTGGCTGAGCGTGGTGCAGGCACAACACCGAGGGTTGCAATCCCGTTGCCGGTCCCCGGTATGGGCGCAACACCGAGGGTTGCGATCCCGTTACCAGTCAGTAAAAAAGACAAAAAGGAAAAAAAAAAAAAAAAAACCAAGGCCCCTTCTGAACAAGTGTTCCTTAAGACACATACACCCCAGACTCTTCTGACAGCAGGCGGGCTTTCTTTACCCATTAACATTCTGATTACTGACTGTGTGCATGTTCCTGAAATAGTTGGGGTTACAAATAAGCATCAGGATTGTAGGAGCCATAAGAATTCACATGGGTTCAGAGCCCCCTCCACCGCCGTCCCAATAGCCACACTGTGCTGCAAGCATTACCAGCAACTGGGCCACCAGCTGCCCAAATGGAAAAGTCAAGCAGGCAGGGAGGAGGAATGAAAGAAAAAGCTCCTTCTCCCATGGCCTTCAGGTGGCAAAGGCAGAGGTCTGTCCAGGGTCCCTGCTGGCCTCAAAGTAATGCCGTGCGTCACTAACAGCAACAGCTAGCTGATTCTGGATACTGAGAGCTAACAGAGGATGGTTCAAGATCATGCCTTGAGCTGGCTCCAGGGAACGTGTGAAGGCTGAACACAGAGAACAGAATGGTGGAGTCACGTTCAAAACAGGCCACCCTTACCTCATGTCCTTTCTCTCCTTTTTCCACTCCTGCAAAACCAGCTGTGACTCGGCATCTCTGTGAACCTACAGGACACAAACCAATTATTACAACCATGTTAGTTTCAAATAAACTCATTAGGTGATAAGAATTTTTGAAAAAGTAGCTTTTCTTGGAAGCATTTTATTCCTTTAACTCTAAGAGGCAGGCATTTGCATGATATAATACATTTTTAGACATCCAGTTGAAATCTTGCCTTCTTCACTGAAACAAAATAGTTTTAATGCCCAACATTAGAACTGTAGTTTAACAAACGAAGATGGAATATTATAAAGCTATTAAACTATTAGTAATTGCTATGTATAAACACAACACACATGTATCCACATAAAATATGTGTATAATACACGTGTATAATATATCCATTGCACATATGTATTACATAATGTAAACATATACTTAATACATACTACCTATTACACATATTATGTAATTGTGTATAAACATAATGGCAGTTAATTGGAAACAGCACCCACTAATTGCAAGCATGTGAAAATATGTGCATACACTTGGAAATTAACATGGAAAAAATGTTTTTTAATTTGTGCAAGTGCAGTAGAATTATAAATCGTCTTAATTTTTTCTTTGATATTATATTATCTTTTTCGGTGTTTAAGAGAAAAAAAATCTTTGCAAGTCAAGAAGGTAGCACACATCAACAAGAAGGAAAAGCAGAGAATTTTCCAGTGAGCCAATATGTGAGCAAAAAGCAAAAAGAAAATGACAATTGCCCACCACCTAACAAAGGGAATCTCACAAGTCTCTCTCCAAGATTCTTGTAGCCAAACAGAAACGCTGCAGCCAGAATCAGAGGTGCACATGACCGCAAGAGACAGGTGGGGCTCCCTGCAATTCATGATCACAGGGGTAACCTTAGAACCCAGAGGAACAGTAAACAAGCAAACCATCTGCTTCTGACGTGGGAGCCAAGGCCCTTCTGTTTATCACATCTGTCCAGCTCAACAGCGTGACTACAAACAGCCACCCGTTAAGGGTCTCTGTCGCTCAGACAAAAACCTTGTCTCATCTGACCTTATAATTTGGATTTCTTGCCTAATCCCACTGGCTACACCACCAAGAAGCAGTTACTGTTGAATAACCACTGGCTATGTATTACCAGTCGATCAGTCTGGCACTGCTGGGAGTTTTGATGTACGTTCTCTGAGCACATTTTAAATAAGCTTTCACATTTTTTTTTTTTTTTTGGTGGCTGGTCCAGTAAGGGGATCTATAGCTTTGACCTTGGTGTTAGCTTTCACATTTTAAATCAACAAATTACTCACTAAAGAATTTAGGTTCTACAAAGTATACAACTAGATCAGAAAAGAAAATTTGCAAGGTGCCACAGGAATTTATATAGACATATATAAAACTATGTGTGGGGCCGGCCTGGTGGCGCACTGGAGAGTGCGCCGCTTGGGAGTGTGGCAGCGCTCCCGCCGAGGGTTCGGATCCCATGTGGAGACCGGTTCCCGCTCACTGGCTGAGTGCGGAGCGGGCGCAACACCGAGGGTTGCGATCCCGTTGCCGGTCCCCAGTACGGGCGCGACACCGAGGGTTGCGATCCCGTTACTGGTCAGTAAAAAAAAGACAAAAAGGAAAAAAAATAAAAAATTTAAAAAATAAATAAAACTATGTGTGTGTGTGTATTCATTCAGCACCTACTATGTACCAAGCATCGTTGTGCTAAATGGTGAAGATATAACAGAGATCAAGACAGAGGCCCTGGTGGGGGAAAGACCATGACAAAACAGTTTGACACCATCTAGAAATGGGTATCAGTCCGCAGGAGGGAACCCCCATCCTCCCCACCCCTGCTTCTGCCTCCATACCCTTCTTGGCCCATGAACTAGGCACCTGTGTCCTCACCTAAGCAGGGAGGATAAGCTTCCAGCTTCTTACTCTTTCCCTGTTATGGACTGGATGTGTGTACTCCCCCAAAATTCATCTGATGAAATCCTAACCTCCATTTATTAGGCTGTGGTCAATTATCATTTGGTATTAGGAGGTGGGACATTTGGGAGGTAATTAAGCCATGAGGGTAGAGCCCTCATGAACGGGATTAGTAAAAGGGACTCAGTGAGTTCTCTACCCTTCTTTCAGCCATGTGAAGCCACCAGGTAAAGCCAGCCCTCACCAGACAATGAGTCTGCTGGTGCCTTGATCTTGGACTTCCCAACCTCCAGAACTGTGGGAAATACACTGATGTTGAAGCCACCCAGTCTACAGTATTTTCTTACAGTGTACACTCCTGCCCCTCAGGTGGGATGGACACACACACACACACACACACACCCTACAGAGCAGGCTCTGAAGACTGAAGAGCCAACTTGAGTTTCCAAGTTCAAGGTACATTCTCCAGTCCAGCTTCACCAGGGACAGAGTGGAGAGTACGTGTACCCCATTCTGACACCTGCCCCTGGTTCTCTCCTGGTCCTACATTCGGAGGATGACCAAGGATGACAAATCATCTCCAGCAGCCCCAACCCCAAGGCTGCTGTAGGGACATGCAAAGGAAGGCCTCAGAAATCTGAGGCCAGGGAAGAGCAGGGACACCTGAGCTCTGTGGGTCTGTGCCTTCACCCAGCCTCCCTCTGGGCTGGCCTCCCGCCTGCCCTCCCAGGAAACCTTTTCCTGTCATTCAGCGTCTCTCTCAGATGAACAACCTCCTCGTCTGGGTCCTTCACATCAGTATTTAAACATGTTCAAGTCTCTCCCACTCAAAAAAAAAAAACAAAAACAAAAAGACTATTTCTCCCTGAGCCTACCCTTTTCCAGCTCTGTTCCCGCATAAGGCCAAACTTCATAAAACAACAGGCTCAGATGTCTGAAATCTACTTTAAAATATTTCAGTGACAGTGTATGTTAATTAGTTATAATTAATCTTTAAAATGAAACCATGCACTCCATCATGGTTAGTTAACCTTGGAAAAGACTAACCAGAAGCCCACACCAGAGGCTGATCCTACAGGCACTTCTGCCACTTTTATCCTGAATGGTTATTACTTGGCATAATTGGCTCTTCATGGGCAGAACTGAGCCAAAACAGAGACTGGCTGCATGCACTGTACAGGCCCTCCCACCCGTCTGAGCAGGAGACTACAACCTAGCTAGCCCGATGGCCTCCACCAGGGTAGGCCAATCCAGCCATTGGCCCATTTTTCTATCAGCCTATGAGCTTACAAATGGGTTTTCCTTTTTAAATAGAAAAAAAAAATCGAATGAATAATTTCACGACGTGAACATTATATGAAATTCAAATTTCAGTGTCCACCAATGGAGTATAACGGGACACGGCTACAACCACTCACTCATACACTGTCCACAGCTGCTTTTGTGCTACAAGTGCAGTTGGGTAGTTACGACAGAGTCTATGGCCAGCACAGCCTGAAATATTCACTACCTGGCCCTTTGCAGGAGTTTGCCAAGCCCTGGTCTAAAGGTGGCCTCTGACTGGTTACCTGGGAAGAGTCTACCTACGCCAGCACTACCACGACTAACCACGACCATTCTGGAACACACTTTAGGACAAGGTAACAAGGTTATTGTTATGCTTTAGAGCCACTTTTTTAAAACCAAAAATTATATACTTCTACTTAATTCATCAGACTTGGCTCCGAATGACATTCTGCTGGCTCCAAAAAACAAATCAAATCCAATCTCAGAGGACAAATTTTTCTCCTCAGAAAATAGTCCAAATAATGTGCTATGTGCTCTGAAAATAATCCCCAAAGGGGAGTTCTCGAAACATCTGACACAGGATCAATGGAATAAATTACAACTTTCCAGGTGAACACTGAGGAAGAGGGGGCAGCAGGAGGACTATGAAGGATGACATCATTTGGATATTTTTAAACTACCAGCCACACTCCTCGATATCCTAGTGCGCCGAGCCCCACAGAACGCTGTAAGGTGTTAGAACCAGGGCGATGCGGCCCAGAGGTTAGGACTCTACAGCCAGATTGCGGGGGCCTGAGTCCCGGCATCGCCCTTAATCAAGCAAGTTATCTTCTCAGTGCCTCGGGTTCTTCAACTGTACAGTGGGGACAGCAATGTTTTTAGTACCCACTGCAAAGAGCCAACATGAAGGTGAGATGAACATGAAGCCCTTAGTGTCTGGAACACTAAGTTCTCACTCCATTCCTACGTAGCTTCATTCTGCCATTCACTAACTTTGTGACTCTGGAAAAGCTACTTATCTCTCAGCCTCAGTTTTCTCTCCTGTAAAATCAGGGTGGAGATGTAAATGTTAATTCCCTTTTCTTCCTTCCCTAATCCTATGCCTCGGATAATTAATTTTATAAATCACAGAAACATGGTCAGCACTTCCACTCTCTGAAACACGAACTCCTTCATCGTCAAACTCTTTATACCTATCGGGGGGTGAGGGGAACTGTTCCTAAAGCTAAAATTTCGTGATACCATCTCCACGCAGGTTGTGTTTGTGTATGTGACTGGCTGCCAGGGTCACAGAAAGACTGCACCTGAGGCAAAGTCTGGCTACATGTGACACCTCTGAACCAGGGAAGCACTTGGATGTAGAGCTCAAAAGCCTGGACTTGGGCATGATGCAGGCCTAGGCTCACATCTTGCTCTGTCTTTTTGTGACCTTGGACATGTCATCTAACCTCTCGAAATCCCAGTCTCCTTATTCTAAAATGGAACAACTGTATCTACACGCCCAGGACAGCTGGGAAATTCAATGAATAATGTGTATACAGCAAGCACTCAGCACAACATCTGACACATAAAGAATAACTATTAGCATTGTATGACATATGCACAGACTCTAAGCCACAATTCAGGCCTTATATTTTTAGAAAATCATCACGCAGACAAGCATAGTCAGGGAAACAGAACAAGTCCTTATCAGAGAAGAGCCAAGAACCAAAGCAGCCAGAGCATCCTGGAAACAAGGCCCAGGGGACGTGCAGGGCCCCACGCTCTGCCTCAGCTCACCGCCAGCCACCTCCACCCAGGCTGCCAGCTGGGGCAGGCAAGGCAATTCCCTGCCCATTTCCAAAGCTGGCTAGAGGGCCATGGGCAATGGGCCGTGGCCACAGGCTGCAGGCGTGTTAGCCAAGAGAGCGAGCATATGTGCTCCTCAGTCTAAAAGAGGTGGCACTCACGCAGAGGCAGCTGCAGCAGCCCAGGAGAGCTGAACCGAGGGAGAAAGCCAGGTAGCTCATGAGACCAAGAACGGAGGAGGGGCCCGGAGGAGTAAGGTGGTCACACAGCTGCAACAAAGAGGTAGCTTGCACAGGCAAGGAGATGACCAATAAACGATGTTCCTCACTAACTGTCCAAAACTGGCTACGTAACTTACAGAAAGAAAAAACTGCCCCTGAACTCCAGGACGCCTGTAAATTGTAGGTATTATCTTCAAAATCAATTTGAGGCTGCACGCAGAGATCTTCACTCCTGCTTTGAGACTCTTTCCAGTAAGCCACGGTGCCTAGACTGAAGTGTTCATTCCACAGGACCACTCCTTTCACAGATGGGGAAATCGAGGCCCAGAATGGATAAGTCCCATAGCAGGCTAAAGGCAGAATCAGGACCAGACCCAAACACAGGCAGAGCTTCTCAAATCCCACTACCCCACAGGACATCTCCCAACGTGACTTAGTGTGGAGGTAAGGAAACTGGATTTTCAGGGACAGAGGAACATAAACAGCTGCATTCACAAAGGTTTCACAAAGACTCCCCAAATGGCTGTGGTGGCCATTTTTAAAGGACCCTTCAGAGAAAATGGCAAACTGTCATAGGGGCAAAATAATCCCAGTAGTTATTCTACAGTCTACTGAGGACAACTTAAACCTCATACTTTATAACTACGATTAAACAGAAAATATCTGAAATAACTTTGACCAGTGGACTAACTTCAGGA
This sequence comes from Galeopterus variegatus, assembly GCF_000696425.1. Taxonomy (NCBI): domain Eukaryota; kingdom Metazoa; phylum Chordata; class Mammalia; order Dermoptera; family Cynocephalidae; genus Galeopterus; species Galeopterus variegatus. The sequence goes on along the minus strand of NW_007726699.1, from coordinate 478,223 downwards.
TTAAAGAAAAAGTGAGAGAGAAAAAAAAATCCCAAACCTGCATCTGCTCCAATAATCCAGTCAAGGTCTGTAGCCAGGTCATGGTTTGGATGTACTGCTCGGTGTTCATGATTTTGAGCTCAGATCTCAACTCCGGGATAATTGCACCTGTCCGCCAGCCATGCTTTAAGGTCAAGTCCTGATCACAAAGATCACAAAAAGTTAACATTAGTCTCAACAGACTTCAAACCATTTCATTATCTTTCCCAGACACAAGAGGCATTCATTTAATTACTTGTTAATTGTAATGGTTAGTCATTAACCAAGCTAAATTCAATGAATAACATTAATTAAAACCAACTTAGCCCCAGGCTTTGACCATTTTGCCCCAAGAAAGTTTCTGTTCCATAAATAATTGCTGTTGAGTTACAGTCCCTGCAGAAATACCAGGTCTGGAATCATAAACTATGGTCTGTAAAAAATAAATGAGGTCAAGGGCAGAAAGAGGCTCAACCTAAACACTAGCAAAGGTCTTCATTCAATTCTTCCACAGACCTCTGAAGAGCACCTACTGTGTGCCAGGCCTTCTGGGTTGTGGAGAACCAAGGAATCTCAGATTTGAATGATCATACAACGTAAGCACACATGATCACATATCTCATTCCAAAAATTATAACCCCGTGATTTGACAATAGGCCAGAATATCTAATACGAGTTATGTCCCAGAAAGTCTAAGATAGTCAGTCTTCATATCAAATAGTCATTCATTTTCTCATTTGGCAATATTTATTCAGCCCTAGTAGTTGCCAGACCCTGTTCTAGACTGAGGATAAAGCAATAAATAAAAACTGACAAATCCCTGCCCTCCTGGAAAATACAACAAAAAAGCAAGTAAATATACAATAGCAGGTGGTAATGAACACAATGAATAAAAATCAAGCAGAATAAGAGAAAAGGGAGTTGGGGCAGGGATGTTACCATTTTATATAGGGTAGTTAGGAAGACCAGGCTAATACAGGGACATCTGAGCAGAGATCTAAAATGAAGGAGTATGAAAGTATGCAAATATGTGAGAGGAGAAAGGTTCTGGCTGAAAGAACAGCAAGTGCAAAGGCCCTGGGGAAGGAACATGCTGGGGAAGGGGATGTTAAGGAGCAAAAAAGCAGGGAACCTACAGCCAGAGTAGGGTTGGGGGAGAGGCAGGAGTTATCTTTAGAGAGGCAGGCACCAAGAGGAGAGATCAAACAGACGACTGTAGGGTCTCAGGCTTTTACTCTGAGGGAGAAAGGAAGGTTTTGGGATTTTAAGGAGAAAGTGGTATCTGGTTTAGTTTTAAAGGTTTAATCTGGCTACTCACCTAAAACTGGAATCCTAAGCTCTAAGTAAGGGATTAGAATGCCTACCTTCCTCACTGGTTCAATTTCTTTAAGTCTTTCAATATTTCTCTTTCTCCTATAACACACGAAAACCTACAAGCACATTCTTTCAAATATTCCCAATGGTGACAAATTTTTGAAGATGGATTTCATTATGTTTTTTGATGCACTGATGAAAGGAAAAGGAAAGGACATTGGCATTTACCTCATTTTTTAAATGGAAAGATTATTCTGATAAACTCTTTAAATAAATTGCTAATTTCTATCACTTGCAAAAACTTATCTTTTTCACAACTCCCATCCATCTTGTTCTACAAAAAATAAGAGATAAAAAAAATGTGGCCTGGTTTTTATGAAAGCATAAAACAACCTTAAACAAAAGAGAAATTCCTTAATAAGTGGGACTAACACATCTGTCCCCAACAAAGAAAGAGAAAAAAGGGCTTCTCACCGCCAGGTCACTGTATATATGGTCACCAAAATATAACACTTTCGATCCTCTCCATCCAGTAAGCTTCAAAAATTCATATAAATTACCCTGCAATAAGAGAAAAATATAGATATTACATCATATGACAGATAGAGACCTGTACAACCTACGGTCCAAAATACCTATTTTTTAAAACTTTTAAAAAATTGTTTTTTTTAAAAAGTTTTTAATTTTAAATATCAAAATATAAAGATAAAAACACCTTCATGGGAAATCTTCCAGATCTTTCTTCTACATCAAATGTACTTTTCAAAAAGTATTCATATTGTATATACCTCTTTGTAAATATCTTTTTACACTTAATATGCTATATACATCTTTCCATGTCAATAAATATTAATCTGGCTGGCAGGAGAGCATGGTGCTAGTAACACCAGAGTCATGAGTTTGGATCCCCATACCAGCCAGATGCCAAAAAATAAATGTGAATAAATAAATATTAATCTGATACATAATTACAGTAGCGGAGAACTGCCATGATTCATTTTACTAATTCCCTAATGTCAGACGTTTATTTCAATGTTTATGCTGTTATCCATTTTGTAATTAATTTCATGATAAACATTCTTGTAGCAAAGCTTTATTAGCAACATCTTTTTTTTTTTTTTTTTTTTTTTTTTTTTTTTTTCTTTTTCCCGGTCCGGCAACGGATCGCAACCCTCAGTGTTGCCCCCGTACCGGACCGGGGACTGGCAACGGGATCGCAACCCTCGGTGTTGCTCCTGCGCCTCGCTCAGCCAGTGAGCGGGAACCGGTCTGTATGTGGGATCCGAACCCTCGGGCGGGAGCGCCGCTGTGCTCCCCAAGCGGCGCACTATCCCGTGCGCCACCGGGCCGGCCCTATTAGCAACATCTTTTTTTTTTTTTTTCTTTTTCCCGGTCCGGCAACGGATCGCAACCCTCAGTGTTGCCCCCGTACCGGACCGGGGACTGGCAACGGGATCGCAACCCTCGGTGTTGCTCCTGCGCCTCGCTCAGCCAGTGAGCGGGAACCGGTCTGTATGTGGGATCCGAACCCTCGGGCGGGAGCGCCGCTGTGCTTCCCAAGCGGCGCACTATCCAGTGCGCCACCGGGCCGGCCCTATTAGCAACATCTTAATAATTTTCTTAGGCAAGTGAAATGGCTGTATCAAGACCAAGTTTTCAAGGCCTAGAAAATATACTTACAGCTAAATCCAGCAGATTATTATATACCCACCAAGAATGTATCAGTATTTAAAAAAAAACTAACTTCAGTAACGTAATAATGGTCAGCAATTCAGTCATTCATTCAAACATTATAGAGCCTTATATGACACCAAAATATATTAAAGCAATACATAAAATACATCTCATCAGGAAATAATTACTAATTTGGGTGAATCACATGCCATGATTAAATGTTCCTTAAAGAGAAATTTCTAAGATTTACCACTAACATCTTAAATTCTATGCACTATGAGAGTAAAGCTTTAAACTTTGTTTTAAAAAACTGTTCAATTCTGAGTTAATTTAGATCCTAGCATCTTGAAAACATATTGACTTTATAAGCCTAAGTTTTACCACAGGCGATTACAAACAGGCGATTCAAGGGACGCACTCAGAACTGTGCCTGGCACACAGGTAGCCTCAATGAATGTCACCTGTTATCATTATTCTGACCACAAAGCAAAGCAACTAAAAAGATAAACTGGTCATGAGTTACCTGCTTGTAAATCTGGCCTTTCTGCAACTTGTGGATTCTATCCCAGAGTAAGACACCTTTCTCATTCACCTTCCGGAAAGGTCTAACAACAGAAATGGGAAACATTATGACGCATGGTGGTAGCACAGATCATCTGCTCTATGAAATGCTACACAGTTGCTCACTGGTGGCAGAAAACAGCTCCCTCCACAAACCTAAAATACCCTTGAAATCAAAACCCCACCACCACATTCCCTGGCCTAGTGCATTACAGCCCAAACTGTTCAGACTCCAGTAACCAAAGGTGTTTAGGGAAAAAAGAATTCCAGGGTCAAATAAATCTGGAAGATACTATGCATTACATATGTCCCTCTTAACAAGTTACTGATTGTTCTGAAAAGCCCTGCTATAAAGAAACTTTCTTTAACCCAGATTTCCCAAATGTATTTGACTGTGCAGAAAACAACAGAAAGCTTGTGGAAATATTGCCTTAGTACATTTATCCAGCTTTATATCTGAAATTCAGCCACACTAGATAAAAAACAAATTAGAGGATCAGGAGTACTATTTTACGATGGAAAATCGGAAGCAGGGACACAGCCTCATTCCTCACCCTGAAAGTGCCAGCCCTGAACTCTGGGTTTGTTTGCCTTTTTTTTTTTTTAAGGTGACATTTATTTGGATTGTTTTTCTGGTTAGAAAAATATAAACTCGCTGTGGGACATGGAATATGCAGAAAAATACAAGGAGAAAAGGAAAATGACCTGTAACTCCAGTACCCAGTTATGAACATTAACATTTCTGTATCTATCTTTCAGTTTTTATATAGAATCTGTTATATCTTTCTCTTTTTTATGAACATAAGGCTCTCTTACTTTGTGTACATTGATTTATATCTCTTTTCTCTAATATTGTGAACAATTTCCCATGTGATTACATATTCTTAAATACATCATTTTTACAGTAATAAAACACTCTGCTTTTTTCCCCCAAATATGCCATTTTTACTGGCTGCCTAACACCCCTTCATATGAATGTTCTGAGCTTAACTAGCGACCCAAACCTATAGGTTGCTTCTGACCTCTCATTATCATAAAAAATACAAGGATGGACACAGACGGAGGATTACTCAGCTCTTATTCCAGGCATTCAGAACAAAGGCAAAGTAACTGCACAGTGAGGTGGGGAGAGCTGTGCTGAGACACACTCCTCCCCACCCCACCCCCAGGGAAGAGCCCAGGACACGGTCCCTTCCACTGTGCATAAACATGACAGAGGAGAGGAGGTCCCTGGTGAAAGTAGAGATGGGGACCATCTCCTGACCACAGCCCAGAATATAGCAGAAAATGTGTGAGAGCATTTAATCAGTGACTGTAGGGCCCCTGCCCCACCTTCTTTCTCTGTCCTAACTGCAAAAGCAGAGTGCCCTGACCTCTCTGTGACTGGCCAGCTGCAAGTTTTTCCCTGCAGCCTTGGACCCAAGCCAGGGCCTTAACATTCTCAGGAACCAGTTAAGGTGTTGCCCAAAACACTGAAAGAAATGGGCCCCAGCGCTGAGCCAAATTCCTTAAACCCTTATGTAAACCCCATTCCCTGACCCCTCGCTGTGGACATGCCTGGGTAGAACAGCATTTCCTCTCACCGTCCCTCCTGAGGACGGCTGCAGCCCCCTCTGTAAGCAAGTGCCCCTAACAAATGCTTCGGACTGATCACCCTGGCGTTCAGTGCTTCTTTCTCTGGAATCCCAACCAGCCCCATCTCATGACTATTTGGGGCCATCCCTCAGGGGAACGCCCCTGCCATCACTTTTGGGGCAACTGCAGCCACAGGTTCAGCCAGTGACAAGGCAGCAAGCCAGTGCTCATGGCTGTTTTTGATCATCCTCTACTTTTCCCTGCATTCTCTTGAATCCCACCAGCCTTTTTCAGTCTCTGCTCAAGGTTCTTGGGTGTGCCCCTCTTCTTCCAGGAGTCACTGTGACACTTGGAAAACTGGAACTCAGCATCACAAGAGGAATTTAATGCATCCAGCACTAACTGCAGGCACCACATGGTGATGCTTTAAACCACCTAACACAGAGGAAAAGGCTGCCTGGTTACCAACTGCAGAACAAATAAACTGGGGTCAACGTGTTTCAAATAGGCCATTATTATACAAATATGAGTTGTTTTTAGAAACCTAGTGCAGAAGTTCTCAACACTGTGGACAACTGGGGATGGGAGGGACAACTCTTGGTGAACAGGTGTGTCCCACATATTAAATGATACAGTACTTTAGTATCCCTGACCCCTACCCACTAAATACTAACAGCACACCTCAGTCACTGTCACAACCCAAAACTTCCCTGCTCCCCCTTTGCCCACAGCTACTTGGCAGGAAGACCTTACATAAGATGTGGTAGAAATTTACTCCACTTGATGTAAAACCTGTGTTACAGAGAAGTTCTGCAAAATCCAACTGCAATTTTAAATGCACCAATTAGAGCTATTTAAAGAGATACCCACTAGGTAGGTTGTTGTTGCTGCTATTTCCTTATGCTTCACGATGCACCTACATCTAAAGATTTAATTTACTATGTGATGATAAGTTTGGATTTTTCATCACTGTCAATCATCTCTGTAAAGCTTTATTCATAGCTCTGAAGCAGCCCAAGCTGAGTTGAGAACAGTTTGAATACATGCAAGCTGTCTACTACATACTAATCTCAACCCCCTGGCAATTACTTGCTAGAAGAGTTAAAAATCAAAAGCTATAATCACAGATGCTTATGATTTTGCAAATGGATTTCTCCAAGACATACTACATATGTATTCATGTATTCAGTAACAAAGGAATAAAATCTAGTCCCCTAGAAAGACAGACACTCACCTCCGCTTATCATTAAAGAAGTTTGGCTTTTCGGCCTGAACGATGACAACATCAAACAGGTCCCTCCAGTCTTTCCCAACGATATACCTCATCCCTTTGTCCCTAGAACAACAAGTCAGCCAGGTTGAACTAACATTAAATGGGTTAATTATTTTTGCAACTTTATCTTTCCAATTTCCAGCTGCTAAAATAAACAGAATGTAAGAAGTGAGCCAGAAGCCAGCAAGGAAACACAGAACAACTTACACAAAGCTACTGGGGCTATTGGTGATGAGAAACATCTTCTTGCCATGATCAGCCAGTTTGGCCAACACTGCGCGCGTCTGCTCAGCATAGCAGATGTACTTTTCTAAGAGCAAGAGAAAAATTCACATAGATTCAGCATGAAATCCATCAAACTGCAAGTACTTACTAAACGGGGCATACGGGTCCAGCCCTGTCCTAAGCACAGTGGAAAATAAAAGTCTTAAGTAAGCTTGATTCAAGGTGGTACATGGGTACCCAGTGGCTCAGAAACAAAGACCCTGCCTCCTCAGTCTAAGTGGAAAAAACCAGACAGCTACAGCTGCCAGCTTCCCTCCTTTTGGGTTAGAATTATGTCAAGTTCTGGAACAAAGAGAAGGAGAGGCCCAAGATGCCAGGACACAAGGTCCTGACACGGCACTTGGAAGAGGTGCACGCAGCCCCTGCTCAGCACCTGGAATGCAAAGTAAGACACTCACACAGCTGCATGACAGACAGGCAAACTGACCCTCACAATTACATACCAATGTCTGCTTCGATGGCTCTGTACATTATTCCTTTGGTGTGGACGTCTCGAATTGAATCCTGTCAAAAGATACATTTTTAATCAGTGAAAGTGTAATTGAGATAGTCTGAGTAGGTAGCACAGGGAAATGGCATTCGTGATAACTTCTGTCTTCAGAAGTCTGGCAATCTAAGCACTGAACAAAATCTAAATTCTGGTCCATTTATCATAGGCAGCCCCTTGGGAAAAGCTTGCATTTCCATGGTAATAGTGGCAGTTTCCAGTGCAATTTTCAAAAAGGTCACTTGGAAGAGGTAATTTGTGTGGATGATTCTGAATAAATTCCCACATGATAAACAGTAATTTATATGCGGTATCATGAACAAATGATTCCAGATCACCTGGACAAAGGGAGTAATTGCACTTTTCATCTTTGCCCCCTTCCCCATTCCCGAACCCCAACAGCAGATTCTGTAACCTAGAATAGAAGCAGAGACAGACAGATAACAGGATCCTCCCTCTCTCTTTGGTGCTACCAATAGGACAAGGAACTGTCAATGAGGCTATAGCTCAGGCAGAGAAGTGGTCCAAATGGCAGATGCAGGAACAAGGAGAGGAGCAGGAGGTTACTCCTTCGTAGGCTCAGGTGTGTGGCAGACTGATGCTTGGCAGGTGTCAAAGCAGAGCCCCAGTTGCAGGTAGCATGTGCAGGGCCTCTACATACGTGGCACTCTTGAAGGCATATGGAAACTTTCTGGAGCTAGTAGCAGGGGACTGGGATATAGGCTGTTGCCAAGCCTTAGACTGTTAATGGGAGATTTCTGTGTCAAGAGTGGGCACTTCTGGATTGTAATCTCAACCTCAATTACCTTTCAGGACAGACCCATTTCAATTTCACACCAGCAGCAGAAGACAATGGTTAAATGCAAGCCAGACTGCCTGGCTTAAAATCCAGGCTCTGCTACTTACTAGCTGTGTTACCTTTGGTAAGTTACTCAACCTCTCTGTGCACCAATGTTCTTATCTATCGAAGAGATGATAATAACAATACATACCTCAAGGCATTATTGTGAGGATTTGGTGAGTTAATATGCATAAAACACTCAGAATAACAGTGCCTGGGACACAGTAAACTCTATATAAGTGTTTGCTACTCATGGTAGTAACACCTGTAGTAAAAACTGAACTTTCAAATAAATGTCTCTCCTCATAAGTGTGAAGGGTTACTACAAATGATTCTTAAAGATTCTTAAGGATGAGTATCTGTGGGCACAAAAAGGCGAACAGAAACTAAATATTTCAATTTAATTCAAATAATACCAGACTGATGTTGAGAAACTGTAATTCATCCTTTATATTCCTAAAACCCAGGATTTGGGGTCAGTCAAAATCTAAAGTTAGTCATAAACATACAATGAAAATATTTTAGAGGTACATATGTACCTTTTTAAAATAAAAATATTTTAAATAAATATATACTATATATAAGTAAATATATTTATAAATATGTGTTGTAAATATGTCAAATAAATAATATAAAAACATATTTTAAGCATTGAAAATGCTCAAAAGAACATAAATCTATAAACACGTAGTGTGTTTAATTTTATAAATTAAAATTATAAATGTATAAACATAAATGTGTACACATGCATATAAATGTTTGCATTATCTTTATTACTCTCCACTGGATTCTTGCATGGCTTTTGCAGGGCCACAGAGAGCCACATGGAACCTTTGTCATCAAGAAAAACAAGTGCCCCCCTGGACAATTTCACAAGCACAGGCCCACAGCCTGGGGTATACACACCTCCTCTGTGTGTGAAGAAGAGACGCCCCTCCCTGTGGGCAGGCTCAAGGGTAAGCTGGGCACAGGCTGGACATCAGTCCCCACTCATCCCTTTCCCGGGTGCTCTGGCCCTGGCCTTGGTCACAAAGGATTAGATATCCAGATAACAGCATGAGCACCATCTCGTTTAAACAAAAAACTGATTTCCAATTCTCCTGATGTAACATCTTACAGTCTTCAAGGTTAAACCTCAAATAAAAGAGATCCCAGCTGAGAGGCTATTTCAAACACCAAACCTAGAAAGAGGCTAACGTCTCCTTTCCTTCCCCTGCAAAGCTGAAATCAGGGTGGCATCGCAATCTCTCCCTGTTGATACAACCTTAACATCTTTGTACAGATGAACGGGCTCATAGTCGACGTTGTTATGCAGGAAGTATTCATTCACGCAGGACAGGAGTGTCATCTCTGGCAGGGAGAAGATGTCCATGAACTGCTTCATGGTGTTCCCGTGAGAACTCTGCAGACGGGGAGGAACGCTTTAGAAGGGGAGGCCCACCTGGGGGCAGAGCTGCGGGGCCACACAGCACTGGGGACAGCAGGGAGACTCTGACTGAGGGGGATTCTGCTCGCCAACATCTAGATCCCTCTCTCCACAAAAAAGGAAAATTCTAATAATAAAAAAGTAAAACGTTCCTCTTATTCCTTATTCATGGCAGAGCTGACGTCTCACCCTAAGCATGACCAGGGTAGCCACAGAAATGCCCTGATTCCCACCAAAGAGTCCACCCACCTTCCCTTCCCACTCTCGCATGTGCTTGGTGCAACATGCAGTTCACACTTTCTCACGAAACATGCAGGACACCAGCAAACAGATTATTGTACTGAAATGGCGTAAAAAGCCACTGAACTCTCCCGAATTGGAGCACTCCCTCACCACCCATCTATGAGCTTAAAAAAGGGCCTTTCTCTGAAAGCTTGCCATTTATTCTACTAAATTTACTGGCTGACTGGGTGTCTTCCATTTCATTTTGAAAATACAAACAAAAGAGTGAATCTAATAAAAACAGAAATTCTGAGGGGAAAGAGAATCACCAAGTTAAAAAAGCAGAGGTTTCCTTTCAGGCAAAGCCATCACCTAAGCCATCACCCTTGGGCATTCTGTAGCCAGGCCTCAGGGGCAGCTCCAGCTGCCGCGCTGACAGCCCCTGATGACCTACTCCAGACAGTGGAGACACACTTGGACAGGTGGTGGCAAACAGGGGTAGGTACGTGGGAGGGATAAAGGAACTTTGTCAGGTGGGGAGAAAGGAGTTAAGAAAGAAGAATCATGAAAGAACCTGGGGGTGACTCCTTAACATACTGATCTCTCTCAAATCTAGGGTCTCTCAAAACACAATCTCCAGGTGACAAGGAAATTGGAGATTTCAAGATTGTACCAGTTCAAGCTCCTACACCCATGAGGCCATGTTTCAGGAAGGACAAAGGACAGGCTGCTTTAAATAAATAAAAGAGCTCTCATTACCTTCCCGTAAAAGTCGCTCATCTGTTCCAGGGGCACGTGGGACCCTTCATACATTTCAATGACCTCTTCATCAGGGACAACACTGAGGCCTCTGAAAGATCAAATGGTGCAGTTAAAGACATCAACTAGAGAGAGCAATGATTTTCAGACCTCCATCCACTGCTGGGATTTTTCAACCAAGGTACAAGACACTGTTGTCACCATGAAGTGAAATGTGTCTCGAGTAATTGCTGCAAATAACAGGTAAGATGCTACTATTATTGCTGCTACTGTTCTATTGGTAACAAGAACAGGAATAACAGCTCACACTACATGGTACCCACTATATTACACCCAATCGTTCACTTAGTTTTCAACAATCTTAGCAGGGAGGAGCTATTATCCTTCCCATTTTTCAGCTGAGCCAACTAAGGCATGGAAAGGTCATGTTCCTTGCCCAAGGTCACCAGAGTAGAAAGTGATGGGTCAGAACTAGAACTCAGGCTTTCTGACTCTAGGACCCAGGCTCTCAAACCATGAAGGTACAAGGCTTCCTAATGACCTGCTTTGGGGTGGGCTGTTTAATGCTTCTAATACATTAGGGCAGAGAAAGTCTGTTCTGGGCTCCATCAAACGCATGCTCCTGCCCTGGATTCTGTTCCCTGAGAAGATGGGTGCTGAGGTAGAAAATGTCAGACACGAGGCTCACTGGACTAACACTCAGCACCTCCTTGGAGAAAGAACAACCCAGAATGCCACATGACACTGAAGGCCAGCTTCCTGATCCTTAAGAGGTCAAAGGAGCATCCACCAACTTCCTGTCTCTGGAATTTGCAAGGGAATCCATCTCCTCTGTATAGAAGGAAAAAAATGAATTTTGGAATCGGTGGCCTAGGTCCACCCCTGCTTCCACCACCAGCGGCATGAGCAGGTGCCTTTGCTCTAGTGCATCACGAGGAGAGACGTCTGCTCCTCTACCCCTTCTCTAGCGCTTGAGATTATGAAACTACAGAACGAATGGTACAGGAAACGCCATTCTGTGCTACAACAGGAGCAGAAATAGTTCAAGAAAAATTTTAGTTACTCATATAAACAGGTTGCTTGGCATACAAAACCACTCAGCCCATATTAAAATACATATACAATATCATTCATGATTTGATATGTAATGTTAACGAAACTATCATTTCCAACTTTTTCCTCCAATCTCCATCCCCCATATTACTTTTTAAAGTATCTGCTTCATGAATATTTTGCCTCTGATCCTGACTTGTTACAACCTCTGGCGTCTGAAAACAAAAGAGGCACTGTAACACTGTACTCCCTTTGTTCCAGAAATCAGATAAGACACTGGTACTAAACCTGATCATTCTAGAAGTGACCTTGGAAAACAGCTCTTGCTAAGTAGGAGCAGTCAGACATCCACACTCCTAAGGCTCTAACACTTAGAAAATATAAAAAGTGAGGGGATTCTGCCAGGTGAGAATCATTCCCCTGCCCCTACTTTCTGGCTTCACAGCAGGAAGTCACTGCTGCCTCTAAGACACATGCAGACGTGCATGGCCACACAGGCTGGACCATTGAGGTCCAAGTGACCAAAGGTCAGCTCAAAAGAAGTGGTGAAATCAGTAGGCTCCAGTCAGCAAAATCCCCCAGGAGGCAGCTCCCACAGATGGAGAGCCACACGGAACTGCTACAACAGACACAGGCACTGAAATTCGAATGAAAGCTGCTTTCCCCAGCATTCTGTGGGGTTATTAGAAGCACAGAGGTTAAAGGCATAGATCTGAACAAGTCTGCCTGGCTTCGAATCCCAGCTCCCTTAACTACTAGAGATATCACCTTGACAAGTCTCATGAAGATTCTTAAAACAGGAAACAATAGTGCCTATGTCCAGATGTTACTGAGAAGATTAAATGAGCTACTATCCATCGAACAGCTGGGATGTGGTAAGCGCTAAGAGTTTTGCAGCTGTGGCTGTGCTGCGAACAATCCTAGCTTACAGAGGTTCCTTGTAAGAACTTAAAACGTGGATACAAACACGGGGCTGCAGAGGAGAGCTGCTCACTCCACAGCCCACAGCAGGAAACTCGACCTGCAGCAAGAACCAGAGACCTGGAGCAGGTCTCAGAAACAAGCCAGGCTGAAGCTTTCTTCCCACCCTTCTCTCATTCATGACCACTTCTGGAGGAAAGAGAAGACAGTGACATTTTTGCATGTCTATAATGCTTTGGGCACTGTTCCAAGCTTCATCTTCAAGCAGCCCCTGAGGTGGGCAGTGGATTCATGCCTGTGTTACAGAAGGAAACCAAGGCTTTGAGAGGGCCAGGAACTTGCTCAAGACCACAGGCGTTTGATCGGTGGAGCTGGGTTGGGTTGGCACCAAGAAGCATGAGTGACTCCAGAGTTTACACACATAGCCCTGCTGCCCCCGCTGCCTCTGGGGCTCAGCTCACCATGCTCCCCCACAGCATGGATGCCACAGTGAACTTCCTGCACTCCTTCCCCTTTAAATGCCTCAGCTAGCCCCTCCAGCCCAGCCCTCTCCACATCCTTCACATGATGGACGATGGGTACATAAGCAGAAAAAAAACAAGACAATAAGGAGTCCTACAGACAGAGGAGAGAAGAAGGCCACTGCAGGCTGAGATAGTGAGGACAGGACTCACCACAACGTGGCCACGAAGAACAGGTGGGATTTCAAAAACAGAGAGAAAGGGGAACTGCATCCTGGTGGAACGCCAGTGTGAGCAAATGCCAAGCAGTGGGAAAGGAGGCCTCGGAGGAAAAGAACCCATGCGTTGTTTGCACTTGGCCTGTATTGGTTCAGGACCAAGCGCACAGCCCAATCATTCCAATGAGATGCAGTCCTGAGACTCACTGAGCAGCACAGAAGGAAAGCTCCTCTTCTCTTCTGAACCTGCAGTCGGGGGACGTGAGCCTGGTATTGCCTGGGGTCACCACACGGATGGACCAGCCTGAGAGTGAGCCACACCAGAGAGGAAGAGAGCCAAGACAGAGTTCTGATAATGTCAACTTGGCCCCTGGAGCCAGCCACACCTGCAACTAGTGCTGTCCTTGGGCTACAGAATTAGTGAGTCACTATTGTGTTTTTGACAAAGCTAGTTTGAGCTGGGTTCCAGGCACTTGAAACCAAGAGTCTTCACCAAACCAATGGAACAGGGAGCTGTGTATGGAAGAAGAAGAAGCTAAGGGTTTAGAGTGGGTTGACTAAAAACCTAAAACCTAAGCCTAAGCCTAAGCCAAGGTTTGAACATTATTCCGTAAACAACAGGGAGCCATCCAGGATTTCAGAGGAGGGGGCTATTGAGGGTACTGATTTCAGAAAATCAGTCTAGCAACAATGCCCAGGCTAAATTGCACTGGAGAAAACTGCAAGAGCCCAGGACAGAAGGGATAAGTGTCCAAACCAAGGGGCTGACAGTAAAAACAGAGATGGAGGGACAGAATCAAAAGATCTGGTGACAAGTTCCATAAACAGGAGTACTTTGCCTTCTTTATCCCCACCCACCCCCACCCCCACCCCCACCCCCAAACCATTGCTGTAATAATTTGGGGCAAACACCAGGAGCTATTAGTAAGGGAGTGACTAAGGGAATGAATGAATGAGTGTTCATTTAAGTAGTTCAGAGAAAGAGAAATTAAAAACTGTAATATGCTAAATGTAGAAACAACTTTAAACTTAAAAGTAAGTCTGTTGGGAGTGGCACAGTCTTTCTGGAGGTCAATTAAGGCATTTCAGAAGCCTTAAAAGGAATGAATATGTTTGCCCAGCAATTTTACTCCTAGAGATTTTTCCTAAGAAAATGGGACAAGTACACAAAAATGTACAATTATATTTAATGTGCATATGTTACTTACAAAAATAGAAAGATTTTTTAATAGTACAGATTAAAAGAGGTTCACTATCAAAAAAAAAAAAAAAATCCGTTGAGGGACTCTAGCCCTCATACATTCAGAAAGGCCACAGAGCACAGTGGCCAAGAACACAGACTCTGGAGCCTGGCTGGCTGGTCTGAATACTAGCCCAGGCACTTATTTGCTGTGTGACCTTTGACACGTTACTTAACGTCTCTGGGACTAATAGCAGTACCTACCTCATAAGGTTATTTTGAGAATCAAATGAGTTAACTCAAATAAAACCATTATAACAGTGCCTGTCCCAGCAAGACTCAATATTTGCTAGCAGCTATTAATTATTACTAATATTATCATCACCACCTCCTTCTCTCCCTCCTGAAACACTATTAAAATGACAGTAAAAGAGTCAAAGGAAAAGAGATCTGAAAAGACATCAACAGACAAGACATTTCAACAACACATTGGAAGACATAACAATGGATTTTGCAAGGAGGTGCCTCGTGCATCAGCACCAAGAGCAGAAGCCTGCGAGGGGAGACCAATGGGAAACCTCCAGAAAGGCTCAGCACTAGGAGGCACCAGGAAGCTACTGGAGGATCTGCTCCAGCCAAACAAGGGAGAAAGCCAGAAAGAGGAAGAGATGGAAACTAGGAAACAAGAAAAGTGGCAAAGGAAAGTTCCGGAACAAGCAACTGAAGCAGATCACAGCAGGAGTCAATTTTTTCAAAAAAGTAACTCAGAGATTATCAAAAACATTTGAATTATTGGGAAAAAAATAACCCCTGACACTTGCATTTGGAAAAATTAGGGATGTTTACGCAGAAAACAAAGAAAAAAGAAAATGAGGATATTATTAAATCTAAGAAAAAAACAAACTCTGTTCAAGAAAGAAAATAATCACAGTGCAGTATTTGGCTTATGAGTAACAAAGACAAGATATGCAGAGTCATGATGTAAACAATGACAACAGAACACTGAGACCCTAATGAGTCGAGGAGGAAGAGGCTGGAGAAGGGGGATGGGGAATTAGGAAACAGAAGTACGAGCACATTATTTAAAAATAGAAAGAAAAACACCGGAAAAAAATCTAAGAGTTGAAAGGTTTGGGGGCCGGCCTGGTGGCGCACTGGATAGTGCGCCGCTTGGGAAGCGCGGCGGCGCTCCCGTCCAAGGGTTCGGATCCCACGTACAGACCGGCTCCCGCTCACAGGCTGAGCGAGGCGCGGGAGCAACGCCGAGG
>NW_007726699.1:443391-462397 GCF_000696425.1 Galeopterus variegatus | reverse complement strand
AAAAAGGAAAAAAAAAAAAAAAAAAAAAAAAAAAAAAAAAAAAAAAGAAAGGTTTGGGTAGGTAAGGGAGGACAGTTGTCCCCTGTGACATCTCTAATGCTGTCTGTTACTGTATGAGTGTTTTATTTTGATAAAAAATAAATAAACATTGATTTTTAACAAAGAGTTGTGAGAGAAGAATCTAAGCTAAGATATGCATACTTTTTGTTTAAGATATGAACTTAATAGAAATCACCCCTAAATCCCCTTCCAAGTTAGAGAATTAAAAAAGGTAAAACTTCCATGTTAAAAGTTACAAAGATTTCTGGCTACTGGAAGTACTTCTACTAATTCTAATAAACAGGAAAGAAAAAGTCTGAATATCCAAACCACGCAACTATCATGGTGGGAATGAAAACCCTGTTTCCTCACCCCAACAGCCGTCCCCTCCAAGCCACCTCACCAGGACCCTCACTCAGCTCGTCAGCCATCCCCTCTGTAAAGTCAGTCCTCCTCCCGAATCCCCCAGAGTCTCCCGGAGTGCTCCCCAATGGTCTGAGCACATTTCCATCATCGCACATGTCCATCATTCTGGACAGCACTAGCTTACTTGTGTGGATTCCGACCCACACTCTGAGCTTCATGAGGACATCCTTAGAAGCCAAACCCTCAGCACCTAGCGTGGTATCAGGCCTTGACAAATGCTAATGAGTGAGTCATAATCCACACCCTGCAGCCCCTCTTATCATTGAACAGTCAATGGGTAAGCCACTTGTTTACTCTGGGTGAATTAAATTTATCTCCCTGTATTCTTACCTGTAGACAGTTCCCAGCTGAATGTAATGAAAAGCATCAATCTTCATCAATACTGCCTTTAAAAACATAAACACATGCACAGGTAAATAATACACAACAATTTGCATATTAAATAAGCAATCTAGGCATCATTATAAATCCTCTCAACATTAGGTTGCCCTAACAAGGAAGCACACTGTATATTTCTGAAAGACTTGCTTATTAATTTAAGTGCTGTACAGTTCTTTAAGGAAATGGCCTATCTGCAAAAGAAAAAAAAAAAATAGATACAGCAACTGGCTCCTCCTCAAAATACCAAAAAGGACTACTAGAAATAAATGGTAACTCCCACACAGCTAAATACATTTATGCTTTTCCAATACATAGTCTCTTCAAAAAGATTTTATCTGAAGACATTTGAATAACTTGGTTCTGTAGGCCAAAGAACATAATTTAAAACCAACTTTAAATTATTCAGCAAAGAAAAGCACCAAACGTACATTTTATTTTCAAACACCATTAAACTGCAGAAAAACATGAGAATTAAGCCTACCCGCTGTACGTCATAATGAAGTCCACGAATTGCAAAATTTGGGTCATACTCATATTTCCTGATTTCCGCAGGATACTAAGAGAGAAGAAAGGAACCAGTTTTAGCTGACAGTATACTAAGTTCAGGATTGTGTCCACATTTGGCCCTTTTACAAAGGCTGAGGCAGCTGGTGCACACTGGTGGGAAGGTGTGGTCGGAGGGGACAAACCACAGCTTGGCCCTCTGCTTCCAGTCCAAGCAGCCCCTGGCCACAGAGCCCTCACCCTGTCCCACACCCTATTTATCTGCCCAAGCACAGCTTGGGCCTCATCCCCCACCCCCAACTTCTCTCCTCTTAACTCTCCCCCCTTCCTTCCCCACCTCCCCTCCCTGTGTCCCTGGACTCCCAGATCCCCAAGACCCCAGAAACACATCTGCTTCTACCTCCGACCTACCCCTTCTTCCTCCCATTTTTAAGCCTGCCAATGAGGGAGAGTTGGAATGTCCCCTATTACCAGAAGCACAACTTTTCCCAAACACACTGCCAACCACCCATCCCTGCGTATTTGAGCCTCTCCATGTAGCAGCCCCCTGGATGACCTGCTCCCAGGTTTCATGGAGAGACACAAGGTGAACACTTTTCAAAGGGGGGCCCTGGGGCCGGCCTGGTGGTGCACTGCTACAGTGCACCACTTGGGAGCGCGGCGGCACTCCCGCCGAGGGTTCAGATCCCACATACAGATCGGCCGCTCACTGGCTGAGCGAGGTGCAGGCGCAACACCGAGGGTTGCGATCCCGTTGCTGGTCCCGGTCCGGTACGGGCGCGACACTGAGGGTTGCGATCCGTTGCCGGTCACGAAAAAAGACAAAAAGGACAAAAAAAAGGGTAGAGGCGAAAAAAAGAAAAAACAATTTTTTAAAAAAGAGTACAGGAAAAGTCTGATCAGGAAGGGACCGATATTGTCAACATTATCTTACTACTTTATTTCAGAGCAAGAAAACCTCTTGGGGGGGGGGCCCTGCCATAAAGCTTTCATCGCCTTTTTCATCTGGACGGCCGGGTGCCACTCCCCCTCGGGAGCTGGAGAAGCCCACAGCTGTCAGGTCCCGCCTCCCCCAACTCAGACCAGGAGGCCCTTCCCTGCATGTGGCCTCCACATCAATGCTCCACCATAAAACAGCTGGCTCCCCTGGTAATTTCCTGGTTGTTCCGCCATTCCTCCCACTATGCGAGAAGGCTGGCTCCTCCCCACCTACTGCATCGGGCCTTCAAGTCCTTCCTGCCTTCCCCAAATTGCTGATCATGACGTAAACTGCTTAAGAACCTGCACAACTATTAAGAGGCCCAGGACACCCTTCTCCATGGATGTCCTGCTAGCTCTTCCTGGCTGGGATCGCATTTGTGTGAGTACATTTCCCGGTCCTACCAGGCTGAACCGCACGTGGCAAGTTTTCAAGTCAAGCTGCATGAAGCACTGACTCAAATGTCGCATTTGGGCTCATCTGTCTAACACCTGCTGTGCGTGCCAAGAAATCACCAAACTGATATTTCCACCCCTAGGCGTTTCCAAGAATTGTGAACACTGTGTATAGTTCTGCATCTTCACTGACACGTTCCGCACAGCCAATGCCATACCCAACGCACAGTAACACAGTTCTGCTCACAGAAAGGACGCCAAGGAACTGTAGCAACTCTGAAGTCTCCTTTTAAACTTGGGAGTGATGAATGAATAAGAGATCACACATGAAAGATATACTTAAAATGTCATTGAGAGAGGCACCTTTATTCAACACTGGCTATGTGCCACACACTAGACTAGACACTTTCTTTTTTTTTTTTTTCCTTTTTGTCTTTTTTTGTGTCCGGCAACGGATCGCAACCCTCAGTGTCGCGCCCATACCGGACCGGGACCGGCAACGGGATCGCAACCCTCGGTGTCGCACCCGTGCCTCGCTCAGCCAGTGAGCGGCCGGTCTGTATGTGGGATCCGAACCCTCAGCAGGAGCGCCAACGCGCTCCCAAGCGGCGCACTGTATCAGTGCGCCATCGGGCCGGCCCTAGACTAGACACTTTCTAAGACCCTATTTATTCCTCCCCATACCAGCATGGAGGAGGCAGGGCATCTCCTGCCTGATTTACTGTTGAATAATCTAAGGATCAGAGTCAAGAAACTTGCCCAAGACCACCCAGCTAGAGAGTGGTCGGGCCAGTATTTGAACCAAGGTCTGTGTCACACCCAAGTCCACCCCTAACCACCACATAGTCCACTCTGGGCCACCACACTGGATGCTCATTGCCTCCCTGTGACGACAGCACCTGCCACCTCAGAGGGGGGTCAGTGAGTTTGCTGAAAGGACTCACGGTGACGAGCAGGGTGCTGACTGTTGACAGATGGTACGTGAGTAACAGAGTGGACACTGCTGAAAAGCCTCGGCTCTTTCTCTGAACGAGGCTTATGTGGGCTCCCCAGCAGGACACAGCCCCACACGCTCACATCCCCCACCTCTTGCTATTGCTGTGTTACTCTTGGGGAGCCACTCTCAAGAGATACATAGTTTTTCAAATGGTCCGAAGACTATTGCAAATGACTTTGAGAACTGACAGAAGCAGCTGAAAGAGCCTCAACAGGGCAATGTCACAGTGAAGAACATGGGGCCTGGGGCTGAGAGACCAGACAACAAACCCTGGTCCTGCCATGTGCTTGCTGAGTGACCCTGGGCAAGGTCCTCCATGTCTAGGAGACTCGGTTTTCTCATCTACAAAGTAAGGATAAGAGCCCTACCCTATGTGATAAGAGCCCTACCCTATGTGGCAGCAAAGAGGATTAAGTCCAAAAATGCATGTGGCAGCCAGGACAGTGCCTGGCACATAGCAAGTGCTCCACAAAATTGAGATGCTTCCCTGGATTGGGAATGGGAGGCCTTTCAATCTACTCTGCTAGCCTTTGCTACTTTCCTATAGGACTTCAGGCCTTTCTCCAAGGCCTCTTCCTTCATCTGCAAAATGAAATGATTGAACTAGGGTGATTTCTAGAATCCACTCTTGCCCTTAAATTGTAATTTCCCCATACATCCAGCAAGTCAAAAATGTCCTCATGATGGGCCCTTTTCCAACCCACATACAATCACACACACACACACACACACACACACACACACACACACACACACACACTAGCACCTCTATGAATAACTAACAGTAACATCCAGCCCAGGAAGCCAGAGCTCTTCACATCAGCCAGTCAGTTACAGTCCTCTGCAATGGTCTATGGCTAGATCTTCAGGACTCTTCATAATTTAGAAACTTCACCACCCAGAAAAACAAGACTCACCCAATTGAGGAGTCATGGAGATAAGTGGTTTCCCTACAAGTAGTAAGAAATATAAAAGACCTTTACTTGGGATTTTTATTAAAACTTCAATTTAGGCCCAGGTCTGGTATCCTTCAGTACCTGGATATGTTCCAACCCAGGTACAATTTGGGCAGGCTAGTATGTGCTGATAAAAAAAAAAGTGTCCCCCTGAAAATGCTACAGAAATGTGCCTACAGCTTCAAGATAAGTTAATACCAAAATGCAGCAGAAAACCCAGAATTCCCTGTGTACATACTTCCTACAGTCCTGCAGCTTGGCCATGTGCCTCCTTCCTGGCCAATCACAGATCTCTGAATACAGCTAGCAGCCTCTACATTAAACACTGCCTGTGAGTTCCTGGGGTCCAGAGGCCCATAAACACATCCGTTTCCCAGAGGTCTCAGTCTGATATTTAAAGTAGCCTAAATTATGAGTCAAATCAGAGGCGGGACAGAAGGACATAAAAACAAAGCTCTCCAAAATCTACACATAAGCTACGGTAAAATGATCTCATCAGAGTGCTGGCCCACATGAAGCCCAACACTCTCACTGACCTGCAGAATTTACGAGTGCAGCCATCAAGTATTTATTGAGCACGTAATTTGTGCCAGGCACCGTGCCACGGTCTGGAAATACGTCAGCAAGCGAAACTGACAAAGTCTCTGCCCCAAGAAGTTTCCACATTACCATAGGGAAGCAGACCATAAACAAACAGAGTATGATGCCTTGCAGTGGTATGTTCTATAAAGAAAATGCAGTATGAGGGTTCAGAGATATGGAAAAAAAAAAATCAGGAACAAGCCATCAGGCTGTCTGTGGGCAGGACAGGTGCTCCAGGGCAGACAGAGGAAATAACCAGCGACAACACCCAAAAGCAGCAAGGTGTGTGGCAGTTCAAGGAGCACCAAGGAGGCCAGCGTGGCTGGAGCAGAGCCAGCTAGGGCAGGTGTGAGAAGAGGTGGCTGGCAAGGATGCCAAGAGCCTGGGGCACAGCAGGTAACCTCATTATGATGTGGTGAGAACGGCACTTCACCTCTGTGGCCTTCCTCCAGAGAACCCATAACCCAGTCTCATCACGAAGAAAACATCAGACTCTACAATACCCACCCAGTACTCTTCAAAACTGTCGCGGTCATCAAAAACAAGGAAAATCAGAAAAAGCCAAGTGGAGCCTAAGGAGACATGACAGCCAAATGTAATATGGTATTCCTAGATAGGATAGTGGTGCAGGAAAAGAACATTACGTAAGACCTAAGGAAATTTGAACAACGTATGGACTTTAGCTAATAATAATGTACCATTATTAGTTCTTCAGTTGCGACAAATGTACCACTGTAACGTCAAATGTTAACATTAGAGGAAACTGGGTGTGGGGTATATATACAGAAACTTGGTATTATCTTTGCAACTTTTCTGCAAGCCTAAAACTAAGTTTATTTTAAAACAAAAGAGTGACCCACAGCATTTGCTGAGAAGTTGGATGTGGGACACAGAATGCAGGAGGTCACAGCCGATGTTAGGTTTTGTATTCAAATGACCAGGTGATTGTGGGCACCAACAAATGAGAAGAGAACGTTGACAAATGTGTGAATTTGGAGAGGAAATCAAGAGCTTTAACAGCTCCTTCTTCTCCTTGGTGGTCGTGTGAAAGGAAAATACAGACACTTATTACCTGAGTTTTTTTTCCATTTCTATTTCTGTAAAAATTTGTTCTTGAAAAAACTGAGTAATTATGAAAGAGCTGAACTTTTTATATTGGCTTTTTAGAAAGATGCTAAATTGCAAATGTACTGTTCTATTACTGTGCATTTCCAAAGCAGATGTCTTCCCATCTCCACAAGTACATAAAGTACACTCGGTCTTGGCAGGAAAAATGGTACTGAACTCAGTGCATCTTGGAAGAATTATTTTGTTTAATCAGAGCCCGAGAAAAATCTGCATGAGCATAATTAACTCTATTAATATGCCTGATATAATTAGTATTATAACTTATTTCTTTTATCGCAGCACAAGACAGACATAATGAGAATGAAATCTCAATGATTCTTAAATCTAGAGGCTTTTCTCTATTTTATCTATCTTTCCCCACAAATTTCATAAATTTTTCATGTTCATAAATTTTTTATTTTCATGAATATTTTATTTTCATCTGAACAAAAAATCCCATAGGGTAGAATGGTGTTATTAACCCTGCCGGGGGCAACAAGGAGTCAGAGAGAGCATACAGGTTCCTTGGAAACAGACAGATCTAAGTTCAAATCCTGGTTCTGCCTCAGGAAGAGGTAACGTCCCTGTGATCTTACCCGGTGCTTGTGGCCTTGATCTAGCAGCTTAACTCTTTCAGCCTCACTTTCCTCAACTGTAAAACAGAGACAACATGTATGTGCAGAGTTGTTGTGCATATTAGAAATAATAATATTAGCAACAGCTAGCACTTATTCAGTGTTTCCTTTACATATATTAACTCATTTAGTTATCACAGTAACACTGTGAGGAAAGCACTGTTACTAAGCCCATTTTACATAGGAGGAAACTGAGGCCCAGAGAAATTGGGTGAGTTGATCAAGATTACATGGGAAATAAGTGGTGAAAGCCAGGATTTGCAGCCAGGATTTGCTTTAGAACCTGTGCTTTCAGCACCCAGCAGACAATCAATGCACAGTGCTGTTAGGACAATGGCCTGCATTAATGACATCAAAGTCACAGGAATGTTGCAGCTGCCCTGGGACCAGAACGCCGGCACCGCTGCAGCATTCCTCCAGCTCGCTCTCCCAGTGGGGTGGTGAAGAGACGGTGGTGGATGGCAGACAGGAAGCAAGGGCAGAACCCCCTGGCTCTAATACTGCTTCCATCCTCACGGCCCAGGGAAAGGACCGCGCTTGTAATGGATAGTTTTTTGAGCAAATGGAGAAGTGCTGCTGGACGGCAAGTGGCTAGGTGGCTTTACATCTAGTAAACTGGCCGTCACTAAAGAAAGCTGGCTGTTGGCTTAGTGGCAGAAGGGAAGGTTATTTTTGGTAAACACCATTTCTGCATTTTGGACAAGGACAAAATGAGTTGCTTAAGCCCACTGATAACCAAAAGTTGAGAGGGATGAGAAAATATACTGGATCAAATAGTCTGGATCCAAAACTAATGGAAACTTTGGCTACATTAATAAAAGTATGGAATCCAGAATCGGGGAGGTAATGGTCTCCCTCTATTCCATACTAGTTGGACCCCATCTGGAGTAATATCTTCAATTCAAGGTCTCATATTTGAGACGGACAAACCAGAGTTCACACAAAGGAGGGTGACCAGGATGGTGAAAAGAACAGAAAAGAGGACAAATGAACATGCTTGAAAGAACGAAGAACGATCAGCCTGGGAAAAGAGAAGTCCTGGAGGGCACAATGGCTGGTCTGCACAACACCCAGCCCATTATGCTTAGATGTCCACTACTCAAACATCAGTCTGCAGATCTGGGTTTCTAGGTTACTCATACCCACCCACCCTTAGCCCACCTTTGCTGGCAAACTCCTTCAAGACTTGGCTGAAATATCATCTTCTTTCTTTCCCCAATTCTCTCAGGCAGAGAACGTTGTTCCAACCATTCCGTATGCATCCTCAGCTCTGTTCTGTCTACAGAGGCCTCCACCAGGTGGCTTCATGATTTATCTGTCTACATGACCAACTCTCCCCCCGGCCCCAGCCTCTTGGTTCTCCATGGGCAATGCCTGTGTCCTATTCATCTTTGTCCTTCCTGCCTCTGTGACAGAGCTTGGAGCATTGGAGGCACTTAAAGACTTAGGGAGTATATGAAGGAAGGAAGGAAGAAGAGAGATCAATTGGTGAAAGCTGTACAAAGGCAAGATTCTTCAACCCTGGAAGAACCTCCTAAAAGTCACAACTGCCTCCTGGGATAGTGTGCTCCAGTCCAAGATGGAGATTCAAGACACACCTCTCGGGATGATGTCAGGGGTACTTCAAGGGCACTAGTCCAGATGACCTCTGAGGATGTTTCTCATCCCGATTCCTGAAATGTGTACTCAAACCAGACTAGAGAAAAGAAAGTTAGGTGTTGAGCATTTTGGTTTATTTCCTTCCTCATTAAAAGCTCTCAACAATGCTATGCATCAGAAGACATTTAAATATTCTTTACATAAGAAAGCAATGCCAACCAGTGGTAAGGGTAAAACATTGCCTATCATTTGAGGAAGCCCTTCTAACCAGAACTCAGCAGGCTGCCACTTCATCAAGCTCTGGGAGAAACTATGTTGCCCTTCTGCAAAAAATGAGAGGGTAAATATCTGTAGCCAAATCTGCACTAATGCATACCTTGGGACAATCTTTTGCCAAAGAGACATCTAAAGACTTTTAAAAAAAAAACAACTATCTTCCAGGTAAGAGTCATTTGGAAATGTGGAATGGAACAAAATCTACTCATTCATTCAGCAACAGGTAACTAAAAGATGTCTATGTGCCAGGCATGGGGCCAGGCCAGCTCAAGGTTGTTCTCCAAATACCTATGAAAAAAAAGAGGGAGGAAGAGGCAACGTCCCTGTGGTCTTACCCGGTGTTCATTGATGAGAAGGTCCCGAGCAGCATTAAATATCAGCGTGTGCAGGTGCTTTGAATAAAACACCAAGGTGTAGTCATAATCAAAGCCATAGATTTCAATGTCCGACAGGCTCATTTCATTGTTCGAGAAAATGGCATCTGGATTCAACAAGTTGCTCATAATTGAAGGAACCAATTCTGGAAGTAAAGAAGAAAATACATTATACCACACAATACATAAGGGTTAATATGATTTCTAAATAAAATGAATAAACTAGAGTACAAGAATGATTTGCTTCATCTGGAAAACATCATGCTGAGTGGAAAAAGACAGTCACAAAGGACCACATGCTATATGATTCCATTTATACGAAATGGGGGTTGGCCAGTTGGCTCAGTTGGTTAGAGTGCAGCCTTATAACATCAAGATCATGGGTTCGGATCCCCGTACCAGCCAGCCAGCAAAAAAAAATTTTTTAAATAAAGCGTGGTTAAAGTTATTTATGTGAAATGTCCAGAAAAAACAAATCCATAGGGACAAAAAGTAGATTAGTGATTGCCTAGGACTGGGAAATTGCGGGAAGTAGAGAGTGACTGCTAATGAGCATGGAATTTCTTTTGGGGGTAATGAAAATGTTCTAAAGTTGATTGTGGTGATGGTGATTGTTGAGGACCTCTTGTGAATACACTAAAAGCCACTGAATGGGAGACTTTAAATGGGTGAATTGTACGGTATGCAAATTATATCTCAATAAAACTGTTATTAAAAAAGAATACTTACTTCAACATCACAAAATTTTTGTTTTGCTTTAAAAATGCATGCTAGTTACAGATTTTAGAAGACAAAAGTATAGATAATAAACTTAAATAACACATCCCACCACTCAAAAAAACTATCAACATTTTATATAATTGCTGCCAATATTTTTCTATGTATACAGCTTATATAGATGACTCACATTGTTGTACTGGTTGGTACTATGCTCTGTCAATTTAACATTCAATCATGACTCTATCCTCAGATCATTACAGGCTTTCCCAGATTATGACCTTAAACTATAACATAAAACTGTGGTATATTGATATTATGACCTTAAACTATAACATAAAACTGGTATATTGATGTGGCATAATTAACCCATTACTGTCATACATTTAGGTTTTTTCTTTTTTTTTTTTTTTCCTTTTTGTCTTTTTTCGTGACTGGTAACGGGATCGCAACCCTCAGTGTCGCGCCCGTACCGCGACCGGAAACGGGATCGCAACCCTCGGTGTCGTGCCCGCACTGCGCTCAACCAGTGAGCGGACCGGTCTCTATATGGGATCCGAACCCTCGGCGGGAGCACCGCCGCACTCCCAAGTGCCACACTCTACCGAGTGCGCCACCGGGCCAGCCCATAGGTTTTTTCTTTTTTAATAAAAACACTGTGATGAACACCTTCATGTGTTAATCTCTGTCTGCCTTTCAAGTTATTTCTTTCAGATGGTGTATAAGAAGCTTGAAGTCACCCCCACAAACCATCAGGGTCCACTGGATCCAATGTCAGTTTTGAGTTTCTTTTTTGAACAGTTCTACCTATTTCTAAGGATTGCTATTTCATGACTCTTATTCATTCTTTCTTAGGAGTCTTCCAAAAATTCATTTTACCTTGCAATTTTCATGAGTCCACTGAACCCTTTTAAAAATCTAAGATGCAATAGGGGATGTTAGTGATCTTATTTTTCCAATAGGTTGAAACATTTTGTATCATCCTAGTAATTATTTCATCATTACCCATCAATTACTGCCACCTATGATCAAAACAAGAAAAAGACTAAATTAAGAAAGCAGGAGAATCATAGGACATCACCCAAGAGGGTGCAATAGTGAAATGTCATCACTACGACATCATCCTTCAGTTCTCACTGCACTGCCCAAGGAATTTCACCATTTTCAAGAAGGTATAAAAGAAGTCTGAAGATATTGTCTTTGCAGACACAGCTGAGAATTAAAAATTTTTCATTTTCCACCCATAATGGCAAAAAGAAGCAAGGTGAGAGAGAAAGACATTTCACAGTTATTAGATGTATCAGAAGATGAATGAAGGCACAGAGAGCAGTTCTGTGGAGTCTAAAGATAACGGAGAAATTGACCATATAAGTGAAATCTCAGACTATGAGACTATGACCATATCTTAGATGAAATTTAGGATCAAAGATTAATCAATATACTTCTAGAGACAAAAATGAAACAGTATTCTCATCCGGTGAGTCATTTAACAGATAGTCATTTAACAGGAGAACCTCACCAAGCAATATTTTGTCACAAGAACATGGACCATCCTATTTTACTAAAAGAATGTATGACCGTATTCTTTTCACCTTTTTGTTTGTGCGCCAAAATTTGTTTGAAATAGCTCATAAGTAGACAAATGCTGAAGGAAGGTGACTTTTTGGAGACAGGTGCAAAACAACCTACACATGCACACCAAAACTGAACTGCCCCTGTTTTACTATTCTTTACATTACTACACACAACCGCATGGCTCCATTATAACAGCTAATGTTTATTACACACTTACCATGTACTACATGCTATCAAAAAGACTTTACATTATTTCATTTAATCCTTTCAACATCCTTATGAAGCAAATTATCCCCACTTTATGAGGACACTTGAAGCACACAGAAATTACATAATTTGCTGAAGGATACACAACCACCAAATAGCAGGGCTGGGATTTGAACCTGGGAAATTTGGCTCCAGAATCCATGTTCTTAACTCCTTTCCCTAGGGTTATAGGAATCAACCAGCATCTGTGAAGGGTACAATTGCTTCTAAAATAAAATGTTGTCAATCCATCATTTCTGAGCTTCCCTTTTCCTTTCTGCTCACTTCCTTCTGACTATGAATGGCCCAGTTATCCACTTCCACCCTAAGGGGCCACATGAAATACTCAAGAAGTATGGTGACACCTCCAATCAGGGGACTGAGGTCCCAATCAAGGCACCATCCCAGCTGCAGTGAGGTATTCTGCACATTCCACAAGGCTCCTTAAGAGCACTGGGATATGGATCCCTTTGAAAACTTAACAGAAGTTATAGAATCCTCTACCAAGAAAAATACATTACAGATTTTGCATAAAAATTCAGGAGGTTTGACCCTAAATCGTGTTCAAGGCCCCAGTTAAATTCCCGCATTACACCTACCTAAAACCAAGCCTTTATATCTCCACATGGAATTTCAGGACCAATGAAGGCAAATGTATGAATGAACACATTAATTTCACTCACACTGACAATCTAGACGTGACTGAGCCTCTTGAAAACCCAAACAGCCAAGATTCACCAACATTTCCACTTCTTCATTAGTTTTTTTAAAATCAATGAAACGGTAACCATGGCTTTTATTTTTCTTTTGCAAATAAGACGGATCTGAGGACAATAAACAGACAGTAACATTTTACAAAACTTGGAAACAGAGAGTTCATAAGAACTAGTCCTGAGGAAGGGGAGAAGCCAGCAGTCCCAAGCTCTTTGGTATCTAACACCAAAGATCTTCTGGCCTTACATAATCAGCAGGCCACTGCAGATGATGCTATTTTCTGACTATGACCACACGACACTGTCCAAATGATGTGAGTGAAGGGGGACTGCTTACAGAGTGGCCAAAATCCACTTTTACAAATGACCTTTCCAAGGGAGGTTCTAACAGCCTGTCTAATTAGAAGTTTATATTTAGAAATGGTGTTGGCAAGAAAGTCTCCCTCTCTGCTACCTGAGAAGATTGTATGAAGCCCTCAAGGAAAAACTACTACGATGGAAAATCACTACTGGACAATCACTACTAGCCAGCACATCTCCGAGAGCTGCACGGGAATGCCCTGCTGGAGGGGAAAGCCCGAGGTACATGAATGCCGTCACCTGAAAGCCTGGGTGTTTAATCTGTCATCCTCAACCACGAGGAACAGCAGCTTAAAAAGGATCTCAGCACCTTGTACAAGAATAAACATGAATAATTTCAAGGCAAAAGAAAACAGTCTGTCTAAACCTTCGACTTTAAAGTATAAACGGAATGAAGCTTGACTAGTGTCTTGCTAGGGTCATTGCTACGCCAATTGTCTGGTTGGGGTAATAGTATTGTTAAAGCAACTCATAACTAAAGCCAAAACGTTTCATTATTTTAGTTAACACTAAGTTTTCCATTTGTATTGTCAGGGCTAGGGGTTAGGGCTCACAGACCCTTCAAACCCATTGTACAGACTGGGTCACCAGACCCTTCACATGCCAGGCTGGGTCACCAGACCCCTCACACACAGGTCCATGGTAGGTAATTGGGAAATATCCCAGGAGCCGTTGGCAGACGGCACGAGCTCAGTCCTCAGCAGTAGCAGAAGCAACAGCAGCAGTGGCCTCTTGGGGCATCCCGAGGGCACAGGCAGCAACAGCCTCCAGCAGCAGTAGCGGCCTCTCTGTGGACCCCCCTGGGGCATCCGGGGCGGGGGGAGGCACTGTGGATCAGAGCCACTCATCCTTTATACTTAAGTCCATAACCCAGCATGTCCACCTGGGTGCACATAATTACATTAGACAACAGCCAAGGAACACCTGGGCACACGTGCATATTTACATCAAATGCCAGGCAAGATTCCGAACCCCTCAAGGGACCCTGATCATTTATATTCACTTTCCCTACAATCCACCCCTTTGGAGTCCCCTGCCATACAATCTATGCATTCAGAATCTTCCACGATGTTCCCTTAGCGAGGATGAATGACCCTTGCATTCATATAACCTGTTGTACATTCATATAACCTATTGTACATATTACACACCTTGAGGCTTGCCCCCGTAGCTCTACCTTTTCAGCTATATTTAGTGACATTCCATCCCAACAGTCCCAAAAGTCTTTAGCTTGTTGCAGCACCAACTGGAAAGTTCAAAGTCTCATCTGAGACTAAAGGCAAAACTTCTTTCAGCTGTGAACCTGTAGAAATCAAAAACAAATTTATCCACCTCCAAGATACCATAGGACAGACACTGAGTACACATTACCATTCCAGAAGAAAGGAACAGAAAAGAAAGACAAACAGGCCCAAAATAAATCCAAAACCCAAACAGGGCAAACATTAAGCACGGTGGGGCATCTGAGCCCCCAAAGCATCGGGCAGCCTCACTCCCACAGCTCTGCCAGGTGCAGCCCACTGAGCTGTCCTGGTGCCTGTGACTTTCCCAGGCTGGTGCTGCACATTGCCAGCAGACCCACAGTTCTGGGCTCCAGTGGCAGCCCCGCTGTCCTGGCTCCACTAGATATTTTCCTGATGAGGGCTCTCTGTGGGGGTTCCGACCCCACTTTTCTGCTCCACATTTCTCCATAGGTGGTGTCCACCGCAGCTCCACCCCTGCAGCAGGTCTCTACCTTCTATACGTCTTCTGCAGTCTGGGTGGAGGCTGCCACATCTCCAATGCTCTCATGTTCTGCCAGCCTGCAAACTCAACACAACACAATCGCAAAGGTTTCCAGCCTATGCTCTCTGGAGTTGCTGTACAAACCACACTTGGGGCCACCCAAGACATAGCTACTCCAGCCAGAGCAGCTAGAGTGCAGAGAGCAGTTTGCTGAGGGCAATGACACCTCATGTCTGTCCTCCAGAAAAACTCAGTTCTCCTAAGCCTCAGGCCCTGTGATGGAAGGGGTGCTCTCCCAAACTTCTGAAATGCCTCTCTCCCACTGTCTTGGCTATTAGCATCTAGCTGCTCCATCCCTGGCTCCTGAATTACTTGAATCAAAGGGCATACAGCCCCACCATTTACTCACAGTCTTGGGCAGTTCAAATAGCTGCATTTGCCCAGTCCATCAAGGAGTGGCTGCCCTGCCCCTGTGCATATCGGCGGCTCTCCTGTAACCACTGCCACAGAGACAGGCACGTAGTAACGGAGGCTAACTTTTCCACCTTTTCTTTTTTTTTTTTTTTTTTTTTTTGTCTAGTATTCAAGAGACAGCTCTGTCCGACTATAGTATGGTTACTGAGAATATTCATCAACATCTCTTTTTTTTTTTCCTTTTTGTCTTTTTTCGTGACCGGTAACGGGATCACAACCCTCGGTGTCGCAGCCGTACCGCGACCGGCAATGGGATCGCAACCCTAGGTGTCGCGCCCGCACCGCGCTCAACCAGTGAGCGGACCATTCTCTATATGGGATCTGAACCCTCGGCGGGAGCGCCACCGCACTCCCAAGCGCCACACTCTACCGAGTGCGCCACCGGGCCGGCCCTTTTCCACCTTTTCACCAGGTGAAGATATACTTGAAATTCTGCAGGGGCACCCGTCCTCGGGTCATCTGCCCACCTGCATGTGGCACTCTTTTCTTGGGTTTATACAGCACCCCTCAAGCCATCTGCCTTCAGACAAACGTGACATGCATTTGCTACATCTTCTCCAGAGCACATTACACCATCCTCCTTCTCGGGTTTAAGTGGCACCCAGTGAGCCATCTGCCTTCAGACAAATGCAACATGCATTTACTACATCGTCTCCTGAGCACATCACACCATCCACCCCTAGGTCCTATAACTGCGCCAGCCAGAGGCTCTCCCTGTTTCTGATGCTTTACTGTTCCCCAAGCCGACCAATTCGACCTGGGTATATGGGACATAGGTCATGAATTGGGTCACCTGTGGGTTGCCTACCAGTCCACCTGGTCTCATAGGCTGCTCATGCTTCACTTTCTGATGAGCAGGTCATGCCAGGAGATGCACAGTCTCCCCCAACTCACCATCAGGTTCATCGTCGTCCCTGGTGTCGGAAGCAGGAGTGACTTCAGCCTCCAGGGCATGTACTTGTGTTTCCAACCTGTCTGCTTTCTGCTGCAAATCTAGAAACTGTGACGCTTCAAGGGGTTTCTGGTCCATGTCGGCTCACAGTACAGTGAGCAACAGCCAGACCCTGGTCAACCAGAAAGACGCCACCAGGCACCACATATCCAAGGGTAGCCATATTTCCTCTCCCTCCCAAGGGGCTTTCTGCTTCTTTTCCTGCTTGGCATCCTACCCACAACGCCGGTGCCAGGCTCTCTTACCTGCCCAGAATCCTGCAACTACTACATCGGTTGTAAAGCTACAGCAATACCTACGCTAATTGTATCACTAGGCATTTCACAACTAAAGCCAAAACGTTTCATTATTTTAGTTATACTAAGTTTCGATTTGTATTGTCAGGGCTAGGACTCAGACACTCCAATCCCATTGTACAGACTGGGTCTCAGGTCCTTCACATGCCACGCTGGGTCACCAGACCTCTCACATGCCTGGCTGGGTGACAAGACCCCTCACTTGCCAGGCTGGGTCACCAGACCCCTTATACACAGGTCCACGCTAGGTAATTAGGAAAGATCCTGGGAACCATTGGCAGACGGCACGAGCTCAGTCCTCAGCAGTAGCAGCAGTAGAAGCAGCAGCAGCGGTGGCCTCTTGGGGCACCTCAGGGGCACTGGCAGCAACAATTTGCGGCAACAGCCTCCAGCAGCAATAGCAGCCTCCCCATGGCTCCCCAGGGGCATCCCAGGGGGGAGGAGCACTGTGGATCAGAGCCACTCGTCCTTTATACTTAAGCCCATAACCCAGGACACCTCGGTGCACAAGCACAATTACATTAGACAATAACCAAGGAATACCTGGATGCACATGCATATTTGCATCAAACGCTCACCCCTCGAGGGACCCTGACAATGTATATTCACTTTCCCTACATATGGTAAAATCCTATTCTTAATTTTTTGAGAAACTGCCATACTGTTTTCCATAGAGGCTGCACCGCTTTCTGGGTTTTGTTTGTTTTTTCAAGACCACCACAGAAGAATACCACCCCTTGCCTAAATTTTATCTTTGCTATTGACAGAAAGAACATGAAGAAAAGCAGATCTTCATACTGGTACAGAAGTCAGACAGTTTCCACCTATTCAAGGAAACATTTTTAAAACTGTGTAAAGATCTGAATTAGAAAGTACATCTTTTGCCAAGTACTTTGTCTCCTTTAAAGTTCAGAAATGCCAAATGCCTCTCCCTTAATAAAGGCCTCGAGCTTGGCAGAGCCAGCACCATCTGTCACAGAGCAGTGTGTGGAGACAGCGCCGGGTAGAAATCCATGGCCTGAGTCATGTCAAGGGATAGTCCTCATGTTTTCAGAAAGGCCATGTGACTATCACTCGGCCCTTGGGTACACACAAACTGGAGAGTTCTAGCAGTTCACCAAATACTTTAATTGCTCTCAGCACTAACCAGCCAGATAAGGACAGGAGGATGTAAGGGATGGACTGGACAGACTGAGGCCCCAAGGCTGCCTGTGATAAGCAATGGTCGTGGGCACTGGTTGGTTGTGCTCACCCAGTGTGGATGTACCATCTCACGCTCACTTCTGTACAGGTGGCCCCTCTTTCCAGGCACTTGGGAAGGATTACAGTCCTCCTTCCCCTGCCCTGGCTCTGGCCAGCTCTGACATGCGTCAATTCCAGGGCAGCACACTCCCTTCCCCCACTGTGCCTACAGTGGAGACACGTGATGCGGACAAGATGAGATAGCGTGGAAGGCTAGGCCTCCACAAGGAGGACAACTGCCCTGGAGAGCTACTGGAGTCTCTGGTTATGGCTGTCTATAATAAGCCACTGAGATTTTGGTGTTGCTTGTCACTGCAGCATGACCTAGCCTAATCTGATATTGCTCCAACACTCTGAATTTCTTTGGGAAACCTCCCCTCCCCAACACTCTGACTGTATGGTCTTTGTGGGGTTCCATTCCCAACTCCAGGAAGACAGCACGTGACCCAGGCCTGGTTAACAGAGCACCTGTATTCCCTTACCAACATTGATTGCTTTGGGGCAGGCAAAGGACTCCATTAGCCAATGTGAATCGATGAGCCCAATCAAGTCAATTTCTGGATTTGTAAGGGAATTTCAAGGAAGAGTCACTCTTTTCTTCCAAACTTGGACCTAAGAGGACATAAATCTGCTGTAAACAGCCATTACCAGGAACCTAAAAAAAATGCCAATGGGGATGAAAGAAAGGTCAGGAGACACAGAGAAACCACCCAGTGACATCATCTGAACCCCTGGATCCACTCAGGCTTGAAGTTAGTACTATATATGAATTTTTAATTCCATGAGCCCACAAAATTTCTTCCTATAACCTTTTTTTTTTTCCACTTTGATTAAATAAGTTTCTATTGCTTGCAACCACAGGAGCCCTAACCTATTTTAAGGATATTCAGCCACTCAAAATTCTCAGACTACAAATTTTAACTTCTTAACCTGGCATCAAAGGCATTCCCATTTATACTTTCATCCATCTTTCCAATCTTTAATTCTCCTTCATATGTCATATTTTTAACAAGATGAGTGATCTACTACTCAGTGTTCTCCAACATATACTATAGTTGAGTACCGAGTTAAATCTGCCTGGAATATTCTGTCTCTTTGTCTAACATCTATGCATAAACACTGGTCAGCTATATGGAAAAAATGTCAAGTAAGATTTTCCTTTACACTATGCTGCAAAATGAACACCACATGAGAATCAAAGAGTTTAAAAAAATCTTAAACATTAAAAATGTAGGGCCGGCCCGGTGGCGCACTGCGCTAGTGCGCCGCTTGGGAAGCGCGGAGGCGCTCCCGCCGAGGGTTCGGATCCCACACACAGACCGGTTCCCGCTCACTGGCTGAGCGAGGCACGGGGGCAACACCGAGGGTTGCGATCCCGTTGCCGGTCCCGGTCCAGTGCGGGGACGACACTGAGGGTTGCGATCCATTGCCGGACATGGAAAAAAGACAAAAAAAA
>NW_007726699.1:429569-443307 GCF_000696425.1 Galeopterus variegatus | reverse complement strand
AGGCACGGGGGCAACACCGAGGGTTGCGATCCCGTTGCCGGTCCCGGTCCGGTACGGGGGCGACACTGAGGGTTGCGATCCGTTGCCGGACACGGAAAAAGATAAAAAAAAAAAAAAAAAAAAACCACATTAAAAATGTAGAAAAATATATAGATTACTATTTATTTTATCTCTGAATAGAACGTTCCAAATGTTAAAAAAAAAAAAGGTGACAGAATAAATTCCAAAGGAAAGTATCAACAGATT
Source organism: Galeopterus variegatus (assembly GCF_000696425.1). Classification (NCBI taxonomy): domain Eukaryota; kingdom Metazoa; phylum Chordata; class Mammalia; order Dermoptera; family Cynocephalidae; genus Galeopterus; species Galeopterus variegatus. The sequence goes on along the minus strand of NW_007726699.1, from coordinate 443,061 downwards.
TACAATATACAATTTTTTTAACATCTCTGTATCCAGAAATAGTAATTCGAGGGAAGGGACAAAAAATTAAAAGACAAACAGCAACAAACTAATATCCTTAATATTAAAATCCATGCAAGAAAGGACATTAAATGGCTACCAAACATAAACGTTCAACCATTCTGTTTATCAAAAAAGCAAGTTAAAACAATTAGACACAGTTAACAGTAGCTCTCCCCGATAGGTGGAATTACAAATAGTTCTACTGTATGCCATTTGCATGTTTTTCTAAAATAAGCTTGTGTTACTTGTCTAAGAAATCGAAGTAAGATGTCATTCTCCCCCTGTCAGATTGCAGTGGTGGTTTTGTCACGGGTGTTGTTCTTGCTATTTGTGTGTGTTGTTTTTGAAGGTATTCTATTCTTATTTTGTTTGTAATGATAGAACACAGAGCTAGTGCCGGGACTTAGGCAGCCTCACTCCTTGCTGCTTATGAGCATAAATTAGTGCAGGCTTTCTGGAAAGCACCACAGCAATAAGTACCAAGAAACTTTTTTAAATATTCATACACTTTGATCCAGTAATTATCTTTCTAAGAATCTATGCTAAGGAAATATTCAGAGAGGTAGATAAAGACTTATATACAAAGATTTTGTTACAGTGGTATTAATAAAGGAAAAACTGGGGAAAACCATGCTCCGTTTGGAGGCCCAAACATACACCTCGGATATTTGAACTCAGGAACCAAAACGTGTTAAGAAGAAAACAATCAAAGGGAGAAGTTCATACTTGGAAATCCTTAAAGTTCAGTTCTTTTGTTAATGCAAAAAACCATAATCCCAGAGACATTAAGATAACATTTTTCTTTATTTAATTTAGTTATGATTTTTCCTTTTGGTATATGCCCTAGATCTCCACCTGTTTTCTTAAAAAAGAATTAAAAAAAGATCAGAAGTGCCTGAAGAAGAAATGGAAGAGGGATAAATGGAGAAGGAAACAACTTTTTTTTCCCTAGAGAATTTGAGAGGTTACAAAACAGGGGGAAAGCCTCTAAGCTTTCTATGAATCTTTCCAGCACTCAATGCATCAATAAGTTATTCTCGTGGCTAATAATTATTATGCCCATTTTGCAGAGGAGGAAAAAGAAGATGAGATGAGATTAACAGCTCAGGGTTCACATTTCTTCGTAATATATTTCTATCTTCTTAAATCAACAAAAGTTAGAGCAGAATTAAAATATTTGTTTTTCCCTACTTAGACCAAATATCAACTTCTGTTTATATTTCATAAATATTTTATGAATTATTTCATAATTAACTTAGCTTCAAGTTCTCTTTGAAAAGTTCACATGTAGATTGAAAACAGCAAGGTTTCAAAATTTCTTTTACAAGTATACATGTAGATTGAAAACATATGAAATAAGTATAGGTACTGTTTGTTTCAAAGTAGGAGCAGTATTTACTCTCCTCCACTACAAGTGAACTCAAGGTACTATATTCAAATTTTAAACCTTTAAACTTTGTATCTGTAATTGCCAGTGAAAATGACAAGACAGCCCTACTTTAGGTGATCTCTCTTAGCAACCTTCACCATGTTCAACTTCCTTCTGTCAAGCCAGGCTTGGGCACAGGCAGGACAGTCAGTTCTGCTGTTGTTAATAGCTGTCTAAAAATGTGAATTTTTCTAACTGATACGTTAGGGAACAATTTGACAATAATGCAAATTTCACACTTGTTTAATGTTTTGGTATGTTATGCTTACTGCCAACAAATGTGATATGATATCGTACTGCCTACTGTTAATATCCTTTCTGCTAATTAGTTCCAGTAAGAGAAAAAGAGTTGACTAGAAAGTGAGGCTTCGAAGACCAAGGTTAAGATACAGACAATTCATAAGAATGAGCTACTATTAGACCTCAGCGATGTGAATACAACTATTTTTGGCCAGAAACTGTTTCATCTGATTATAAATCATTTCCACTTCTGCAATAGTCCAATAGTAGATGCTAAGATCAGACTGCCCAAGGCACCCTTTTCATGATCATGCGAACACTTATGGGGTTACCTGCCCAGCGCACCCCAAACCTGATATAAGAAATGACCCTTCTGCACCTCTAAGCACAATTCCAGGTTCTTCTGAGAACCTGCCCTGCCCCACCAGCCGCAGATGTTGGTCCAGGGGAGAACACCTGACTCACGCTGGGCCACCCTTATGGCCCCTGTACTAGCCCTCAAGCCAGGCCAAACCACAGCCCTTCTCTTATTTCTGTGCTTTATAGGGTACAAATAATATATAATAAGTTACACATAAATATGCAGTTTGATGAGGTTTGACACATGTGAAATCATCATCACAATAAAGACAATGAGCATATCTAAATTCCACAATAAAGACAACAAGCACATCTAACATCTCCAAACATTTCCTCACACCATTTTAAATTCCACCCCTGCCCATCCCCAGGCCACTACTGATCATCTTTTGGTCAGATTCATTTGTGTTTTCTAGAATTCTATATAAATGGGATAATACAGTATGTAGTATTTTTGTTAACTGGTTTTCCCTCTTACTAAACTCACAGGAATTTTTTCAATAAGCACTTACCACACTTACTATGTGCCAAACACTGTACAGGCACTGTACAGGGATTATAAATAAATAATAAAGCACAGGCTCTGTAATAAGCAACATCACAGACACTGGGGAAACCGACAAATGTCACACTGACAGGAAGAGACAAGAGGACCTTAACAAAGAGCTGGGCATGCCCCCAGAGGAAGAGGCAACTCAAAAATCATCATTATTGCATCTATTAATCTAAAAAGAAACTTTCATTTTCCAATTAGTTTACATATTTCACATTATCTCCAAGAAAAAGCAATCCATGACAAATAGAATTACTCATATGAATAACTAATAATGCACATGACATTTGTACTACTCCCACCAAAAGTTAAAATTATACCTCTTATAACCCTGTAATATTTGTAATTCTGACTACCCCACAGAAATCCATTGCATTTCCTAAAGTTCGAAAAATAAAACTACATGCAACTACATTTGAAATAAAATTAAATATAATGATGGTTTAATGACAACCTAATCTTAAGATAATTAAAAAAAATAAAAAACTTACTTGCTCAAAAGAAAAGTACATTTAGCATCAAGGGAAAAACTTAGAAAACTGAGCCATATCAAAAAAAATCCCCAAACATAAATTAAAATTATGTTCGTGTTCATATATCAATATCTTATAAATTCACTTAGCACAGAACAGTACTTCAAAACTCTAGTAAATGAAAAGGATGAGGGATATATTCAAAGTTAAGGATCCACCCATTAAAGCACAAAAATTTCCTATAAAACCCGGCCTGGTCAATCAGCTAGCCTCTCTTTCTCCTTGCACTATTTTAACTGTAACATGCAGTATATGTGCATGATATTTGCAGTATTTGCTAAATAATAAAATACTATCGTTTTCTTCTGAGCACTTGCTAATGTATGACAAGCACATAAAGAAGCACTGGGGGAATTGCTGCTCTTCTTAAACTGGCTGAACGCATTTTCTTAACATTTGGGAAATCATAAAGAAGTTTTCAAAAATCTTTTTATTTTCTATTGTCCTTTCTCTAAATATATCTTGTCAATATAGGAAGGACAAAGTCGGTATTTAGCTGGCCACAAACTTAACAAGAATCAACCCAGCACTGAACTCTTAAGGTGTCCTGACAGAAATACGCTGCTCACTGTGGAAGACACCACCCCTTCCCTCCTCTTTGGCCTGGTCAGATCACACATGGATTCCTGTGGTCAGAACCAAATGGTTCACCTTCAAAGGGCTATGAGCAAACTAAAGGGAATGCAAAGATGAGCTTCCAAAACAACGAAGTCACAGGGGAGTCACAGTGATGATGCATGATCGCCATCTTCATATTTAAGAAGCTATCATATGGAAGGGGAATTAGAATTCTTCTCTGTGACTCAGCCATCCAAAATAAAACTGGCAGTCCCGTGATCACATGGCAAACTCAAGCAGGTGCCAGATGGCCATTAACAAGACCTATGGAGAAAGGGATCCCTTCTTCCCGCAGAGGACTGGTCTGCCCTCCAGAGGCCCTGCCACTTGCCAAGTCTAAGGTTCTCTCTTGTTTTAGGAATTTCCTTCCTAGCTGAAAATGTGAAAATTATGTGGCATGTTTTTCTTTTAAGCCCTTCTGCCACTTTCTCCTGTGGCCACAGGATCATCAACATCACACGCCTAAACAAAAGACGACTTTTAAAGAGAGTATCATGCTGTTTTTAAGACATAAAGAAAGGTACAGAGAGAACCCAAAGAACAGCCACATCCTCACCATCCAGCGGGAAACAAAACCCCTTAAATTGTCACCTGCATTCTCCTCCGCCCCACAAATAACCACTACCCTGATTTTGGTGTTTATCCCTCGCCTGCATTTCTTTAAACTTTTACCACATACATGTGTATCCCTACAAGTAGCACATGTCTGCAACCTGCTTTTTTTTCACTCAACATTATTCTTATGAGAGTCATCCAGGTTGGTATATATGTGTAGTTGTAGTTCAGGAGTCAACGTATGTTTTCTACAAAGGGACAATTAGTAAATATTTCAGGTTTGGGGGGTCATACAGACTCTGCTTCAACTACTCAACTCTACCCAACAAAAGGAGGCCCTCCTGAAAAGGAAACAAGCGTGTGTGGCTGTGTTCCAACAAAGCTTAAGATACAAAAACAGACATCAGGTTAGAACTGGCCCAGGAACTGCAGTCCACAACCCGCCCTGTAGTTAACAGTATTTCCTTTTAATAGCATTTCAGCATTTGTCCCATATTAGTAACTTGCTGATTTTCTTCAGTTAGCATTTACCCAAGATATCTTTTCCCATTCTATTCTATTTCAACCTTTCTACATGCTTGTTTCGGGGTGTGTCTCTTATAAACAGTACCCAGCTGGACTTTGTTTCTTATATCTGATCTCACACTCCGGTTTTTAATCTGAGTTTATCATGATTACTGATATATCTGGTACTATTTCCATCATCATATTTTATGCTATTTCCTGCTTTTTCTTTCCTTTTGCCTTCTTTCCTGCCTTCTTTCAGATTGTTTTCTACATTGTCAATATCTGTTTAGATTTATTCACATACCTACCAACTTTCTTTGTTCTCCATTTTCTCTTGCATCTTAAACCTTCCTTTGGGGATCTTTTTTTTTTTTTTTCCTGATACATATACATCCTTCTGACGTTCCTTTAGAGAGTTCTTTTGGTGGTAAACTCTTGGTTTTTATCTAAAAATGTCTTTACTGTCATTCTTAAATTATGACTTAGGGCCGGCCCGTGGCTCACTTGGGAGAGTGTGGTGCTGATAACACCAAAGCCACGGATCCCTATATAGGGATGGCCGGTTCACTCACTGGCTGAGCGTGGTGCTGACAACACCAAGTCAAGGGTTAAGATCCCCTTACTGGTCACTTTAAAAAAAAAAAAATTATGATTGAGCTGGGTGTACAATTCTAAATTGACATTTTTCTCTCAGCACTTTGAGGTGATTCTACTGTCTTCAAGACACTGTTCAAAAAAAAAAGTTCAAAAGACATTGTCAACTGTTCTAAAGTCTGCTATCAGTCTCCCATTCCTTTGTAGTAGTAATAATAGTATTAGTAATAGCAGTCAACATTTACGTGGGGCTTACTATATGCCAAGCACTATTTTAAGAACTCCACATATATTAACTTGTTTAAACTGAATAATCCTATGAGATAAGTATTATTATCCCCATTCAACATATGAGAAAACTGAGGCACATAGAAGTCATTTGCCCAAGGTCACACAGGTTATAAGTGCTGAAATTAGGATGTGAACCCAGATATGCTTGCCCCATAGTCTGTACTCTTAACTACTATGCCTTTGGATCTGTCTTTTTGGCTCTTTTCTTCATTTTTTGTATATATTACTTCTTATTAATCCTGCTTGGAATCTGTCGTGCTTCCTAAAATCTGAGGATTCTGTCTTTCATTAGCTCTGGAAAATTCTCAGCAATTATTCCTTTGATTATTGCCTCTTCCCCCATTTCCTTTTCTCTCTCTCCTGCTGGAATTCCAGTTAGACATACATTAGAGACCTCATTCCATCATTGAGTCAACTGCTTTCATAATATTCATCTCTTTGATGGTATCAGATTCTGGGCAATTTTCTCAGATTTAACTTCCAGCTCATTAATGCTTTCTCTACTTCTGCCTAATCTGCAAGTTAAAATCAACTACATTCTATGTTGATAAAATAAAATAAAATAAAATATATCATTCCACTAAATATTTTAAGGATTAAAATTTTAATTTCTAGAATTTCTATTTGGTTCTTTTTAAAATCTACCTGATCTTTTCAGTAGTTTTGTAATCCTAGCTCATGTTTTCAATTTCATCTTTTATTTCTCCAAAAGTTTTAAACATTATCAGGTACCACTACATATAGTCTTTACCTAATAATGCCAATATCTGAAGTCCTGCTCATACGAATTCCACTGTTTGCTGATTCCACTGGTTCTCACTTATGCTGGTTTATTTGCATATTTTTAAATTTTGGATTGTGAGCTCCTATCTGGTTAATCTAATCTTGAAAATCCTGGGAGGCCTGATTTTAAGGTCTATTCATCCAGGAAGAGTTTGCATTTGCTTTACCAGAAGTCCCAGCTCACTATCACTCATTTTTAATTTCTCAGCTTGGGATCACCAGATCATACAAGCATAATAAATTCAAACCAAACCCATACGAGGACTAGCTTGTGATTACAAGGTCATAGGAGACTTCCACAAACTTCCCCCACACACAGAAAACAATCTAGAGCAAAGGCCAACAGAGAGGTTCCCCTATTGTCTCCCTGCACAGAAAGAAGCACTCTGTGGCCTCCAAAATTTCAGGAGAGTCTCAGACAATGTACGTGGTTGTGTCCAAGGCTGTCTTCTCTCCCAGCAGACATAACCAAGAAAGCCCAACAAATGCTCCCAGGACAGTAGCACCTTCAGGGCTGCTCACCATTCTGGTTTCAGGTCCCTCTTCAGTATCAGTCTTTGGAATTTCTCCAGTTCCTCAGAGTTCAGTTATGAATTCAAAAGAAAGTCTTGTATTCTTTTTCCAGCATATGGGTTTTCTTTTTTTTTTTTTTTTTTTTTTTTTTGTCTTTTTTCTCTTTTTCCGTGTCCGGCAACGGATCGCAACCCTCAGTGTTACCCCTGTACCGGACCGGGGACCAGCAACGGGATTGCAACCCTCAGCGTTGCTCCCGCGCCTCGCTCAGCCAGTGAGCGGGAACCGGTCTGTATGTGGGATCCGAACCCTCCGGCGGGAGCGCCGCCGCGCTTCCCAAGCGGCGCACTATCCAGTGCGCCACCGGGCCGGCCCCAGCATGTGGGTTTTCTATACAAAAAAATTTTTAGACTATTTTTTTGGTCTGCTAGATTGCTGGAAGCCAAAGTCCAAAAGGGGAACTTGTGAAAGATAGAGGATACCTGTTTCCAAATGCCTTTAAAAGTTTGATAAAGGATTGACTTTCAGACCTAGCTTGTAAAAATATAGATTCTTGGGCCCTACCTCCATATCTTATAAATCAGAACTTTTTAGGTTAGGGCCAACAAGCTCCCCAGGTGATTCTGATATGCCACCAAGTTTGAGAACTACTAAATTTTTTTTTTTAATTCTACTTGCCTTCAAAGGCCAGCAATGAAATTATCATTTGATCTCCTTTTTACATTTTATCTCCTTTCACTTCCTCTTCATGCTACCTAGGATTTACATTCCAGTGAAAAGTGAAAATGAATTCTAGATTTCAACTGATGGATCATTCAGCTACCTCCCTAACGGTTACAGAAACCTTAACACTCACCAGCAAAAGTCAGGCCAAAAACATATCATTATTCCAGGAAGGCTTCTTGATCTTCAGTGCATATTTTAATCTAGAAAACAGCCCCCATGCTAAGCTCTGCCTCCATAGGTATTCCATCACATCTCAGTCCTTCACACTTTCTTAAAGGATAACAGAAGGACTCACTGAGCCCTGGGTCACCAGAAGAGACCAAGATGCTCCAGGACCTCCTGGAAATTATATATGAAATAGTTTGTGTGTGTGCAAGTGTTATGTATAATAGTGCAAATATCTCTATTTTTCTAAAAACAAAATACACAGCTTTCTCCAGATTCTCAAAGGGTCCCTGACTCCACTATTCTATTTCCCTGTTGCATAGGAAAAGCACACTTCTAGTTCTACAATTAAGCATCTTTCAGCATTATTAACAAATGAGTATATATTTTTAGACATATTATTAGAACTTCCCAAGTGTATTCTTTAGAACCTCAAAATAGAGTTATTACCTCAAAAAAGGGGTTCCATGGTCAAATTTATTGGGAAAGCACTAAACCTACATCCTCCCTCTTGGAGATTCATGCATTTTAAAGGCTCTGAATCACTGGTTCTGAAGCTAGCTCCGAAAAGCCCAGCTATAAAGAAGCTTCTTGAACATATATTTTCTACATATCCTTTTTTTTTTTTTTTGGCGGCTGCCCAGTACAAGGATCCGAACCCATGACCTTGCTGTTACTAGCACCACACTCTCCCAAGTGAACTAACAGCCCAGCCCTATTTTCTACATTTCTTTAGCTACATCTCTCAGAAGACTATGGAATACAATCTGAGAAATATTAGTCTAATTTGAAAATAATCTCAAGAGTATCTCTTTAACCCACTGCAGTTCTTTAAGGAACTCACATTTATTTTTATTACTTATTATATTATATATCATATATAACATTATTGTGGTCCTTGTATCTTATGCTTATTTTATATATACAAAGCTTACATCATTGTGCTATACACGGTCCTCACTAAATTCATAATTTTTGACTATTAAATGCTCTCAACCCAGAACTTCAAATACCCTATAAGAGCCTCTAACACTTCACACAAATCGCCATACTTCTTTCTGCAACTTTATATGTGAGGGTACTTCAAAAAGTTCATGGAAAGATTTGTATTATCTTTTAATTCTATTTTTCCACGAATTTTTGAAGTACCTTTGTACTCTACAGCCCCAGCCAAGGAGCCAAACATTCTAAATAGACAAGGCTCTGAGACTACTTCCAAAGAAAAAAATATATACACTAGACTCTCAAATATAAAGCTGGGGCAACCCCTCTTGGAGGAGTAGGAATGCTCCCATTCTGTACACAACAGGACAGGCTAATTATCTGATAAGCACACACGCAAGGCGAGGGATTAAGTTCAAAGAAGACATATACAATGTACAGCACAACAGAAAACAGACCACACACAAACATATCAGCCCTTTAAATTATAATCACCACAATGATTTCTTAGAATTAATCATTTTAGGACAGGGTTTCTCAACCTTGGTACTATTGACATTTGGGGCCAGATAAGTCTTTGTGATGGGATATCATCCTGTGCAGTGTAGGATGTTTAGCAGCATCTGTGGCCACTACCCACTAGAGGCCAGCAGCATCCCCTCACCCCCAGCTGTGACAAACTAAATAGACTCCATGCCTCCAGACACTGCCGAACATCCCTGGGAGGCAAAACTGCCCGCAACAATTCCTGTTGAAAACCATTGTTCTAAGGGAAAATTGCAACACCTAATATTTTTGCTAGAGATTAGAAACCAATATTTCTTTTCCTAAAAATACAAAGCACCTTTTCTTTGATCTACGTTTGATACAGGATGGATAAACATTACACTTCCAGAAGTCTCAAGTTAAAAAAAAAAAAAAAAAAGGAAGAAATTCCAAATGAGAGACACTGCAAATTACATGACCAGTACGCCTCAAAACTGTCAAGTTCACCAAAAACAGGGAAAAGTCTGAGAAACTGTTATATTCTAAAGGAAACATGATACATGACAACTAAATGTAGTGTGCTATCCTGGAGGGCTTCCTGGAACAGAAAAGGACATTAAGTTTTAAAAAAAGAAAAAAAACTAAGAAAATCTGGGTACACTGGATAATGTATCAATATTGGTTCACTAATTGTAACAAATATAACCATAGTAATGTGAGACATTAATAAGAGGGGAAACAGGTATAGTGTTTACAGAAACAATGCAGTTTTTCTGTAAATCTAAAACTGATCTAAAAAAATTAAGTTTTTTTCTTTTTCAATTTAATTAAAATTAAGAGAAGGATGGAAGAGAAAGAGAAAAAAAGAATAAAAAGCATCTCTTCCCTATGCAAGCTTCATTCTGGGAGCCCTTCAAAGGCAAGAGACCTTGAACAGATTGAATTAAGAAAAGAGATCAAATGGTCAGAAAGAAAGTGAAAAATTCCTTTGTCCTCCTGCAATTGGGGAAAAAAAGGATCTATATGTTTTTATATGAACATCAGTATTTTTTCTGACCTCTCCTTTCTACAAGACACAGCTCAAGTGTCAGCCTCTGCCAAGGATTTCCTGCGTCCCTGAGCAGTCATCTGCTCTGCTGTTGGAGCCCCTGGGGCCGGTTTATCTCCCCCAAGCTGGACTGTCACCTGACTCCCCATCCATTCAACACTGGTCTACTGCTCCGCACAGGCTCAGCCTCTGTGGGCCCCTCCCTCTCAGACTCATCCGTCAGTGAATCAACAGACTTTAAACCCACTGCTGAGTGCCCAGTGAATGCTTCTTGAATGAACTCAAGTTGGGCACGAAGGCTCGTACATTCTTTAGCTAAAGTGGGATAGGAATGGGAGGGCCCCAGACAGGACAAAGAAGGAAAAGTCTGATTAAGTCCCCACATTTTCAGGGGTGATAGGAACCACATGCATATGCGCTGAAGGCATGAAGAAGGGATGAGGTACACCGAATACTTGTAACACATAAAGAGACAGGCATTATTTAGCGCAGTGGCCTCCTTTTATAGAGAAACCAAAGCCAGGAGGAATTAGGTAACTTTTTCAGGGCCGCACAGCTAGTCACGGCACTGCCTGAAACAGAAGGAGACCTAGACCTTAAAGCTAAATAACCCACCTCCCCCTCTTACTAAATGTGTGTCTAGGACTAAGAGTTATTTAATAACTAATAATAATAGCTACTATCAACTGAGCATCTGGTGGATGCCAAACCCAGACAAAAACCCCCACGTTAGCCCTGTATTTCAATTGGAAAGTAACACAAGCTGTCACACTCCAAAGTCAACCTTGGACTGTCACACACCAAAATCCACACTCTGGTCAAATGCTGATCTTTAGTACCCAATGCTTCGGCTGTTTCATGCACTAGGCACTGTTCTAAACACCTTTCATGGATAGACATACATTCCCCAGCAAAACCCTACTACCAGCATCCCCATTTTACAGATGAAGAAACTGAAGCTTTATGACCTCCCCAATTCTCACAAGCAACAAGCAGCAAACCTTATTCATAAAATCACAATAGCAAAAATGTTGCCTGCACTTTCTTATAAAAGTAAACACACAATTAACCATTCAACCCAGCAATTGCTCTCTATGGCATTTAGAGAAATTAACGTGTACATTCACACAAAAACCTGTACACAAATGTTTATAGCAGCTTTATTTGTAAGAGCCAGGGATTGGGAGCAAGGACAAGTGAACAATGGTTAAACTGTGATACATACATGCCATGGACAACTACTCAGCAAAAAAAGGAAAGCACTATTGACACAATACATGCAACAACTTACATAAAACTCTGGGGAATTAAACTCGATGAAAAAAAGCCAATCCCAAAAGGTTATATATTGTATCATTCCATCTACATAACACTTTGAAGTGACAAAATTTTAGAAACAGAGAACAGATAAGGCTTCAGGGTGGGGACAAGGAAAAGCATCAGGAGGAAGATGGCTGTGGTTATAAAGACAATATGAGGGATCCTTGTGATGAACTGTTCTGTGCCTTGACTGTGCTGGTGGATACACGAACTTACATGTGATAAAACTATAGAACTACATATGTGCGCACAATTACAACTAGGGGACTCGGATCTGTGAACTGTATCAATATATACTTGTTATGATACTGTATTACTGTTTTGCAAAATGTTACCATTGGGGGAAACTGGAGAAAGGATATGCCTGATCTCCCTATATTAATTCTCAGAACTGCATGTAAATTTACAATTACCTCAATAAAGATTTCAATTTTTAAAAAATCTTGTCTGCCCAAAAGCTGGGCTAGATGATCTCTATTTCTTTCATCCCTAAGATCTGCAGTTCCCAACGTCTCCACAGCCAGTCATCTTTCCACCATACTGCACAACAGCTTCAAAAGCTACAGCAAAATTGAACTCTTGGCAGAGGTAAACTAAGAAAATAAGCCACCGTTTCATAGAATTCTGCATTGCTAGCCACTTTGAGCTCCCTCTGAAAATTACTCCAATTGGGTTTTATTTCATTAAACTGACTTCTGGCCAAAAGACAGAAAATAAGATCCTATGAAATGTTCTGTCTCACCAAATACTCTCGCCCTATCTCCATGTGGCACATCCACCAAATATATACACACATACACACATACATATACACATTTATATATACATATATACATAAATTTCTATTCTGAAGCTTCCTTGAAAGCTGGCCCTTTACACCAGCTCCCAAATGGTCAGCTGCTCCTGGAAAGCAGTGCCAGAAACAGGCGGGTGTGTTAGTGGCTGAGACATACCCTAGGTCAAGGTGTGACCTTGGCTAGTTCCCTTAAACATGAGTCTCCTCTTTCCCATCTATATAATGGGGATGTGACACCTCCTTTGAAGGCTACGGGAAGAATTCAGAGGGGCCATCAATGTACCTGTATTTACCAGTTTTCACTAGTTCCCCTTTCCGTCTTGCCCCTAGAAGAACGGAGCCAGGCTCATTTTATGTTCACCTGGCCACGATGCATTCATTAACTCTTTTTTAATCCCCTCCTCGCTGAGGCTAGCAGATAACCCAGAACACTCCCAACCTGGGCTCCTATTTCAAACACAGCACATCCTGTCCTTCCCCACCAAAAAGGAGAACACAGCCTCCGACCACCGCCCCAGGGCCCCGCGGCGCCCGCCTGACTGCGGCTGCTACTATTATCACCAATGGTTGATGACAATACCCAACGTTGCGTTAGGTGACTGTCCCCCAAGCGATGCTGCGGAAATCCCAGGGCAGCCCAAAGAGCTTCCGAGGCAGATTTCTGGCTAACAACCCCAAGAATGTGCAAAAAAGCTTTCCCGACCAGAGAAAGGCAAGAGTTGTGAAGTTTGTGGAGTCGCCCGGCAGAGGCGACGCTGACCGCGGCTGGATGTGGGGGACCGAGGGCGGCGACCGGAGGGCAGGGGAGGGCTCGGGGCGCCGCGGCGCTTACCCTCGGTGCTGCTCTTCGCCTGGCGGTAGCGTCCCCACAGGTAGTGCTTCAGGTCCGGGCCGGTCCCGGGGGCCGTGCTCAGGGGCCGAGCGGGGCCCGCGAGCGGCCACCCCCGGGCCGCAGTCCCGCAGCCTCCCCGCAGGGCCGCCGCCGCCACCA
>NW_007726699.1:410029-428569 GCF_000696425.1 Galeopterus variegatus | reverse complement strand
TGCGTGGGAGCACGTGGCGGCGAGGCCCGGCCCTGCGGCCGCCGCGGGGCGGGGTCTGGGGCGGGAACCGGGCGGGGGCGGTGTCACGGGCGGGGCGGCGCCGCGGCCGGGGGTGGCGGCTGCTGTGGTCACTTCCTGACCTGCGGGGCGCCCGGGAGGCGGGGTGGAGGCCACACGGAACCGGGAGACTAGACGCGGCCCCAGCGCTGTCCGACGAGCTCCGCTGCACGGAAAGTGTCCAGCGCGTCCCCCGGCTGCTCTGGCCACAGATACGGAAGACGACCTCTCTCCGCATTCATGACCTCTGCGGTTTGGACCTTCCTTGGGTCGTGGGGGCCGGTCTGAGACGTCCCCCGATCCCCAGCATGGACCCATCCAGGTCCGCCGTGGGGGTGGCTGAGCCGAGGCCCCAGTGCCTAGGCTGATTCGGCTGCAGGATCCCAGCCCCTTAAATCCCCCGATGACTTTGAAGGTAACCCCCGTTGCACAGCCTGGAAGGCCAGTGCCCCATCCTAGATGGCCGCCTTACGAGAGAGGTCCTCGGGACTCGGTCCCCGGGCTCCTGCCCACGCTCACAGGCTCGGTGCACAGGTCTCCTCTCAAACCTGCTAGGCTGCACCTGTCCTATGCCTTTGGTTCAACTAATGCCAAATGAACAGTAACCTCCCCACCAGGCAGCACCTCTGTGTAGACTGAGTCAGGCTCAGCTCCTTCAGGAAACACCGATGCAGCCCACCCAGAATCCGTTTGAGAGTCACTTCACTGCAAGGACTTCCCGAGCTACCCTGTGGTTACCATAGGGTAGAGTAAAGGAAACACATCCCCACGCTGGCATTCTGCCAGGGAGACCATACTGCCATATGTGACATAGCTGGGGCACGATTAGAGACAAATAACCTGAGGCATTTGGGCATGCTTAAATTGTGGAGGAGCAGGAGATGTTTCATGGGAAAAGGTGGCATTAGACTGTGGCAGATAATAATAACTACCATTTTTTGAAGACTTGCTATGTGCATTACCTCATGCAGTCTTCTCAGTAATCCTGAAAAGTAGGTGCCATAATTTCTCCCATTTTACAGATAATGAAACTGAGGCTATGAGAGGTGAAATAACTTTCTTAATTTCACACAGATGAGCCCGTTCTTCCATTTGGTTTCCTAAATGTTAGGATTTCAGTGAGTGATAGGGAAGAAGAGAGCCGATGAGTAATCCTTAACAGTTAATGGTTAATGTTTTTTTTTTTTTTTGTCTTTTTCCGTGTCCGGCAACGGATCGCAACCCTCAGTGTTGCCCCCGTACCGGACCAGGACTGGCCACGGGATCGCAACCCTCGGTGTTGCTCCCGCGCCTCGCTCAGCCAGTGAGCAGGAACCGGTCTGTATGTGGGATCCGAACCCTCCACGGGAGCGCAGCCACGCTTCCCAAGCGGCGCACTACAGCAGTGCTCCACTGGGCCGGCCCAATGGTTAATGTTTTAAAAATCACTGATAAAATGAGGCAATACAACGTTGAAAACAGATACAATATCAAATCCATGGGCTCTGGTACTTTAGACTTACTTTACTTACCCTCAGTGTCGCGCCCGCACCGCGACCGGCAACGGGATCGCAACCCTCAGTGTCGCGCCCGCACCGCGCTCAACCAGTGAGCGGACCGGTCTGAGTCCATTCCAATTTATATTCTTAGTTATTCATATGTAAATATGTATGAGTCCATTCTAATTTATATTCTTAGTTATTCATGTTTCATAAAAATGTTTGGTGATATCAATTATAAATTTTGTTTACATGGAAAATTAGTTCATAAGTTCAAAATAGATAAGCTATAACAATGTAAAAATAGCACAATTAGAACTCCGATAACATTGCTTCTCTGTATTATTTCAGAACACTGAGATCAACATTGCTCTACCCATCATAGAAATGAGAATCACTTAGAAACTGTTCTTTTTAGAGAAAATCAGTTACAGTAAAGGGCTAAGAAAAATCAAGTCTCCAGACCTTGATTTATCACTTCTAAGTGTTTTAGAAGGAAGTATCCAAAGAGTTGTAAATAAAGACAAGTGGAAAAAACTTACACAACCCATGATAATTTTTAATCCTTATTAGTATCATTTGAGGTCTTCAACAATTTTGTTTCAATATGAGATCTTCTCTGCAAAAATCACTTCTGAGGAGTTGAACTGTAATGTGTGCTATGAAAAAGCCACTTTTCTGGTATGAGTTCAGCCATGGATTCCCAAGATTTATTTGTGTTAAGAGGCCCTAGCAGGGGATGGCGGTAAATTGTGATTTTCTCTTCTCCACTCTCACTTGGAGCTGACAAAATCCTTTGCCTTGAAGGCTTTACTAAACCATTCATTTTACCCAGAGAAAAAATGTTAGAGGAATAGTCTTTCTTTTTCTTTGATGCTTCCTTTCCTGGGCCATTCCATATTTCAACATTATTTTGTGTCTTCTGTTGAATCTTTTCCTCACCACAAATGCAAGTAATGGGTCTCAAGATCTTTTTCCCTTTTCCAGAAGCACATTTTGATTTAACTGAAATTGTATGAGGTGCCAAGTCCATGCTTTTAGCCCTCTGTAACTTAGCTGTATTCGTGCACATTGCAGAGCTCACTGTATTAGAGCTCTGAGCGCTGTGGTAGTTTAATTTAAGCAAGTATTCCCACAGTGAGGAGCCACTCTTACAACCCTTGGGATATTGCCGGCTCATGCCTTCAGGCCAACATCTCCTGCCCCGGATCCGCTCGATTTCCCTCAGAAGGCTACAAAAGATCAAAAGTTGTCAAGAGTTCATATATACAATATGAATAACCAGAAGCATATTTCTTTTTTAGACATGAAACAGAAACTCACTGCAGGATTCCGTGGACTGACGAATGAGAGGATCCCAGGTAGGTTGCTCGTCTATCAAGTGATCTATACAAATAGCCTACTGCCTCCATCATGACATGATGAGAAGAGTCACTTGTCAATAATTGACCTGCTGGGCATTTGAAAATAAGAATATTGGAATTTTTAAACATTCTTGGCTTCACACATTTTAAAAAGGATAAAAAAAATTTACAAAAGGTGGTAGTGGGGCCGGCCCGGTGGCGCACTGGATAAGTGCGCCGCTTGGGAAGCGCGGTGGCGCTCCCGCCCGAGGGTTCGGATCCCACATGCAGACCGGCTCCCGCTCACTGGCTGAGCGAGGCGCGGGGGCAACACCGAGGGTTGCGATCCCGTTGCCGGTCCCCGGTCCGGTACGGGGGCAACACTGAGGGTTGCGATCCGTTGCCGGACACGGAAAAATGGATCATTACCTATTGTAATATTCTGCCAAAAACATTTAACCTGAGTCTAATCATAAAGAAACAATCATACAGATACAAACCAAAGGACATTGGAGCAGGGAGGGGTGGGTGGAACCTGACTTAACTCTTCAAAATTGTCAATGTTGTGAAAGACAAAACAAGTCTACTTAAATGTTCTAGACTAGAAGACACAACCAAATGCAATGCAAGACCCTCAATAGGATTCTGGATCAAAAAGTAGAGAGATATTGGGCCGGCCTGGTGGCGCACTCTGTAGAGTGTGGCGCTTGGGAGAGCGGCAGCGCTCCCGCCAACGGTTCGGATCCCATGTAGAGACCGGTCCGCTCACTGGTTGAGCGCGGTGCGGGCGCGACACTGAGGGTTGCGATCCCGTTGCCGGTCGCGGTGCGGGCACGACACTGAGGGTTGCGATCCCGTTACCGGTCACAAAAAAGACAAAAAGGAAAAAAAAAGAAAAGTAGAGAGATATAAAGTACATTTATTAGGATACTTGAGGAAATTTGAATATGGACTGTACATTAGATAATAGTCTTATGTGATAGTTAAATTTCCTGGGTTTGATTATTGCGTTGTGGTTATGTAGGGAAACGTGCTTGTACTCAGAAGACTCATGTTAAACTATTTAGAAATAAAAGTGTCATGTTTGCAACTAGATTTCCAATGGTTAAGAAAAATATGTATGAGTCTGTATGTGTATGAAAAAGAGAATGCGAATATGGCAAAATATTAACAACTAGTGAGTATAGGTTAAGGTTATACAGTTGTTCCTTTATACTATCCTTGAAAGTTCTCTGTAGGTTTGAAATTTTTCAAAAAAAAAAAAAATCGAATAAAATGTTAACCAGGTACCACTATCAATAATTTCATTCTCTAAAATTTTTTAAAAGTAAAAAAAAGACGACTAGCCCACGTTAGTTCACTTGGTTAGAGCATGGTGTTGGTAACACCAAGGTTAAGGGTTTAGATCCCCTTACTGGCCAGCCACCAAAAAAAGAAAAAAATAAGTAAAAAAAAAATACTCTTACAATCTAATCTATCATTTGCAAATGATACTCATTTATTCATTTTACCCATTTACAAGACTGTTTTTAAGGGGCTGAATTTATACCATTGATTATAAATGTAAAGAAAGGCAGGTACATGTAGGGCATTGATCTGTTTATGTGACAGAAATTGCTGGGTATGTAAAGACTAAACACACTGACAGATGACCCAGTCAGCATCTCTGTATTAATAATAACAGCAGCAAATATATGTGAGTAATTATCATCCATCAGGACTGTGTAATCCTGTAAAATATAAACTATCGTCACTTGTCTTTTTTTTTTTCATTTATTCTTTTTAACAGAACACACACATGGTTCAAAAGGGAAAATGTATCAAAGTGTAAGGTCATAAAAGTTTCTAGTATATCCTTCTGGAGAATTTTTAGCGCATATTCATTTTATTTGTTTTTTAAAAACGAGAAAACTGAAAGAGGTTAATTAAGTTGCTCTAGTTCATGGTAGAACAATCCTGAGTTGGCCTCATTCCCATGCCCTTGACTGCTTGCTACACTGGGGTGCCTATTCCCCATGCTGGATTGTCCTTCTGAGTATCAGCTCTGGCTTCTGCTCGCTGAGATGTTCTCTCTCTGTAGCTCTGTTTCTTGGGTCATAGCCTATGTCTCATATTGCTTGCAGCTTTTTCTGGAAAGCTGATAGAGAGTTTCAGCTGTTGTCTCTGCTTAGCAATCTGTGGCTATTTTTCTTCATTTTGAATTATTTTCGTGACTCCCTATCATGTTCCCAGTTGCACTAATCTAACTCAACAGAATGCACTTCTGAACTACCCTGTTTGTGATGGCCAAGTTACATTAGCTTTAGCTGGCCTGAAAGGTAGAGAACAACAGAATGTCTCCTGTGGTGGCTATGGTAGAACCCATTTTCAGAGATTCTCTAGAAGCCAATACACAGATCCTGCAGGTGTGACTGATCTGACCAAAGCCTTTTAAGAGGCTCTGACTTGCTGTGGGATTGAGATTTTCACACGAACCAGCTTCCAGTGCCCTTTACACACACCACTTCATGCTCTTGCTCCCTAGACTCCCTTGGCCACACACCTTGACTCTTCAGGCCCTTTCCGCTGGTGACCCATTCTGGACCTGTCCCTATAGATTTGACCTCAGAACCGTCTTGGACACAATCTGATTCTTTCTTTCTGGCAGCAAGCAATCTCCAGGAAAGGACATTCTTGCCTCAGCCCCACCCCTAGTCCACCCCATCTTTCCTGGGAGCTGGTACCAGTTGGGCCAGCCTTTGTCAGTCCTCCCAAACCAAGAAATAGGAAAAACAGAATGGGTTAGTTTAAATTGGAGTGAAGTCACCGAACCTCCTCCCACTTCAAACCTTTGCTCTGGATAGGAAGGGAAACTAACATTTAATTTTATATTCTGTTGATTGTTTTGCATACAACATCTCCTTAAATCTTCAGAATAACCCTATAAGTAGACTTTATTACACCATTTTGGTTGGAAGAAAATTGACACTCAGATAGGTTACATACATACGCCCAGAAAATAGGGCCGGCCCGGTGGCGCACTGGATAGTGCTCCGCTTGGGAAGCGCGGCGGCGCTCCCGCCCGAGGGTTCGGATCCCACATACGGACCGGTTCCCGCTCACTGGCTGAGTGAGGCGCGGGAACAGCACCGAGGGTTGCGATCCCGTTGCCGGTCCCCGGTCCGGTGCGGGGGCAACACTGAGGGTTGTGATCCGTTGCTGGACACGGAAAAAGACAAAAAAGACAAAAAAAAAAAAAAAAAGAAAATAGAACCGGGATTCCAACCCAGATTCCTAGGATCAAAGACCATAACTTCGGGCCGGCCCGGTGGCGCACTGCTACAGTGCGCCGCTTGGGAGCGCGGCGACGCTCCCGCCGGGGGTTCGGATCCCACATACAGACCGGTTCCCGCTCACTGGCTGAGTGAGGTGCGGGCGCAACACCGAGGGTTGCGATCCCGTTGCCAGTCCCCAGTACGGGAGCGACACTGAGGGTTGCGATCCGTTGCCGGACACGAAAAAAGACAAAAGGGGAAAAAAAAAAAAAAAACAAAGACCATAACTTATGGAAGTGGGAAAAGTGAACATTATTCCCCCTGTCACACTGGTTCTGTAGGAGATTTTTCTTAAAAATATAGCTAGGAAGGCACCATCAGTCACCTTTTCCAGGCTGTGCCTCTGGATGGAGCCACACCCACCTTATTTCCAATGGAGTGTGAATTGGGGGTGGGAATATGAGAGAAGGTCCCACCAATTGTCTTGAAAAATCTGTTCCCAGATTTTAAGTAGTAAGTTTTCCTACTCTTCCTACTTTATGTCCAGTGCTTAACATTAAGAAAGTGGTACATTTATTATTTCTTCTGGAAAAAGAAAGCAAGATATTTTATCTAAAGACAGTCCTCTGTCCTTTTAAGTACTCTTCTGAAGCACAACTTTTCTAAAATTTATTCTACTGAAATGTAAGCCTGTTCCTCTTGCTTCATATAATATTTGCTGTCACCTAATAGGTGGATTTTTGCAAGGCAGTCCTGTGTGAGAGATGTTTACTTCCTCCTGGGCCCACCGCAACAACTCAGGCAGTTGTCACCAGGTAACAGTGCAATCTCAGGTTGGCACAGGTCCTCAGTAAGTTTCCCTGAATGAGTCTGAGACTCAGTGGACACTGCCCAACAGTGAACTTCCCCTCTGTGCTGGGAGCAAGTGGGATTAAGAAGCAAGGACAACAACAGCCGATATTGTCTGTCCAGAAGACAGGCTGCAAATTTGTAATGAGGAAGGAGGATTCAGCAGTATCTAAAGGCTCTTTGTTGCAAGTTTATTTTTGTTTGATAATTATGCTGTGTCCAAAGTTTCTTTGTCAGAAATCCTTCAGTTTGAGAAATTAAATTTGTTTACTCATTCTTTCAATAAATACGTGGGTTTATAAACCGATTGGGGAGAGAGCTATCATTGTCCCAAATAAAGTAAAAGGTTGCAATTGGATGTATCCATGGGCCCTCAATTTCTGCCCTAAAGAAAAAAATAAAAGAGGTTGAGGGGTCAACTCGGCTCCACTGAGACCATTGCCTAGCCTGCTCAGAAGGACCTGTTTGCAGCTGTCAAGCAGCGCCCTCTGTTGTCTGCCCCCAGTACTACATGAACTCACTGCACCAATTAAAGGGGCTGGACCTGTGCAGACCCTCACCTTTGTGAAAAGGAAACAGGTTTTTGTCCCTACCACCAAAACTGAAGGTTCCCTGTGACTTCTGTGTTGCTAAACACAATGGTCTGTTCTCGATCTGGTGGTCAGTTCTCAACACTCTCCTTTCTTGGCTTCCATGATTTCGCTGATTCTTAGCCTACCTCTAGGGCCATTCTTCATCTTTTCCTATAACCCTTTTCTCTGCCAACCCTTTAATTATTGGCATTCTCCTAAGTTCTATCTCTTGCTGTCTTCTTGTTTTATATTCTTCTTGGCTCTTTCAACCATTCTACTCGATTGGGCCACCAAGTATATGCTAAGGATTCCCAATTGTTTTCTCCAGTTCAGCCTTCTAGCTCCTTCTACCACCTACTGAATGCCTCCACTCATATAGAAAACTCAAAACCAACATGTCCAAAATGGGCTCATGATGGCTCCCATCCCACCCCCTAATCTGTGCTTCCTATCTTGGAATGGCAACAGCATTACCCACCCAGTTGTGTGGGCCTATGGGATAGCCATAAATTGGGAAATGCCTTTGACTATTCCCTTTCCCTTACCTTCCATATCCAATGAAGCACTGAGTGCTGTCAGATTTACCTACTAAATCTCAAATCCAACCCTTTCTCTCCATTTCTACTATACCTATCTTAGTTTACACAGGAGACTCTCCTGTCTCCCCTCAACCAATCCCATCTTCTATTTGGCCTCAAGAGTCTACTATCTAAAACACAAATCTAGCCAGGTCCCTTAGTGCTGGAAATCCTACAGCAGCTCCCCTGCCAAACGCTTGAGTGTGGTAGACAAGATTTTCCATGCCATAAACTCTGCTGATTCCTCCAACATCACTCCCCAATCTTCCCCATTCTGGAGTTTCACACCACCCTGATTCACCCTGCCTTGCCTTTGTTCATGCTAATCTTTCTTGCTTAAAATACTCTTCCTCAACTTCTTTAAAAAGCAATTGTAAGAACTCACAGCCTAAATCCCTTTTTCTAGGAAGTCTTTCTTGTTGCTTCTTTTATGTGCTTACCCATGCCCTCTCCAATATCATAGTATATATCACATGGGATTGCAGTTATCTTTATGTGCTTGTCTCCCCAACAAGACCAAAAACTCCTAGACCCACAAACAGTGGGAAGGGCTTGGGGTTTGGGGTCAGAGAACTGGATTCCAAGACCTAAGTCTACTACTTATTAGCTGCCAGGTTTTGGGATGTCACTTGCTCTTTGTGAGCCTCAATGATTAAAATATCTTATTCACAGGATTCTCTGATCAAATGTACTCGGGTAAGTCATATGACATATCTATTTCCTCAGCTTTAAAATTAGCTCAGTGATCTCTAGAGTTCCTTCAAATTCTAAGTTTTTTAAGCTTATGAGGGCTATTTGACACTTTCCTGCAAACAATAACATTTACAAATTTCTAACCCATTAAAATGATTAAATCTACACAAGTAAAAAGGAAGCTCTGTTAATACATATGAACTGGCTTACTGCATCAGCCAGAGCCCTCCACTTTCTCTATAAAACATGCCCTCCAATGCCCAGGGCACACTAAATGCCAGCAGCTAGTAGACTCATCTAGGTAATCTAACTATATATATGTGAAATGAAAGGGAGTCGTTTTCTGTGAAAACCAGACTGAATGCTTTGGAAAGACTCAGTGCTAGAAGATGCTAAAAAATTAATTGATGAGTGGGCAAGACAACTATACAAGATCAAGGGGGTGCGGTCTGTGGCTCACTCGGGAGACTGTGGTGCTGATAACACCAAGGCCAAGGGTTCGGATCCCTATATAGGGATGGCTGGTTATCTCACTTGGGAGAGCATGGTGCTGACAACACCAAGTCAAAGGTTAAGGTCCCCTTACCAGTCATCTTTAAAAGAAAAAGATCAAGGGGGAAACAGCAATCTAAGAGGATTCTGCTCACAGACTGCATCATTATTGTTCTCTTCCTGCAGAGCCCAAACCTAGAAATTGTGGGCGATAACATTTTGAGAAAGATGACATCTAATTCCAATCAAAGGACCCATTAAACACAAGAAAAAGAGACCTTGGTTCTACACTAGTTTGGGAAAAGAATGAATATTTATGTCTGAATTAAAATTAAAATGTAAGGTTTGCCCCTTATAACCTGACTTTTGGATTAAGGGACCAACTTGCTATAGATAAGAGGGTTCTAGCTGAGCTGAGCATTTTTAAATTAAATGAAGAGAAGGGGCTGACTCACCCTGCTCAGAGTTTTCACTAAAGCCATGTTTAATTTCTTCCTTCTAAATTTGCCTGAGGGTGGTTGGTTTTTCTTTTTTAAAAGAATCCCAGGGAGAGAGAAGTAACATTATGTTCACCTACCATACTTCATCCAAAATAAGCAATTCAGTACAGAACACTCAGCTTGATATAATGGAATATATGAAAAGCCACATTTCTGTTCTTTTCTCCCACTGAAATGGTTTCTCAAGAGAAAAATTTTAAACACTTATCAAAGAAGGAGAGCAATAAGATTACTCTGAGTCAGAGGTAGCTTAAAACATAAATCACAAAAACCCTCATTTCATAGTCAGGATTCCTACTAAAATCTCTAGAATTAACAGTTTTATTAGATAAAGGTTTGTACTTGAAACTGGATCAAAGTTGAAAAGAGATGAGCAATGTGTATATTAAACCAAAAGAGATTTCATTTACGAATAAGTGCCTCACAAAACTGTGATCATAAGAGGAAACAAAATTTAGGATTTGTTGTCCTCCCACAAATCCATCATTTTAATATGTGCTTACTATAAACTCATGCATTAAAATGTTGTAATTATAATTAAAATTTAATCATCAAAAATTGCTGGAAGTCCACTATTTTCATGCCCCTTGGAAAACTACACTGTATTCTACCTGTTGGTCAAATGCAATAGTAAAAGACTAAGGAAGGTGCCAAGACATACAAGCTAGTAATTATCATCAGTAATCTATAATCTAAAATGAAATCAGAAAAGTCAACCAAAGATTGTTTTCAATAGACTAAAGTACAAGTTAGGTTGTTACTTTTGGTATTGTTAGCCTGAAGCACAGCCATCCTTTTTTTTGGATAAGACAAGGCAAATTGTGTAAATACCTAGAAAAAACCTATTTATCTACTTCTCAGCCTCCCTGCATTGACAGAGCATTTACATACAGCTTGCACTGTTTCTGAGGCTTTGAAGATACAAAGAATAAATAATGAGGTCCCTGCCCTTGGGAGTTCACAGTCTATTTGAGAGGTCAAAATATGCACCTTGGAAAGAAATAAAAAATGAGTGCCATAAAAGTGTCCTTTATGCTCTTTTGTGATTCTGGATTCACAATATTATCTTAGAATCTTATATGAGAAATCTCTTGTGAAGACTGCTAAAGGAATGACTCTAGGTTCCTAAGACTTACCTGCTTTGCAAAAACCTTGCACTGGCCTTCAGTAGCTCATGACAACATCCCAAGTCCTTGATTGGGCCTAGGAACCCTGTGACCCAGGCCCCGACCCCCCTATAAAATCCACTTTGTGTACCCTCCCCCAGCATTGCTTTGTACAGTCTAGTTGCATGGGCCTTTTTAGCTGCTTCCAGCCTCAAAAATCCTGTCCCTGCTGCCTAGAGGACTCTCCTCCGCCCTCTTCACCACTTTATTTAGTGAGCAACTTCTCATCCTGTGGATTCAGTTTCAGCATCACTTCCACAGATGCATCCCTGACCTGTTCCCCTCCATATGACAGATGGAGTTCTCTCCTAGTACCTGTATTTTCCCATGATAGCACTTTCCCCAAGTGTAGTTAAGCCATTGTATAGTTAGTTGTCTAACAACCATCTCTGTAATAACCCTTTGAACAATTGTATGTTTAGTTGTCTGACAGCCTTCTCCTAGTGAAGGCAGTGTTAGTCGCTATCTGTCTCATTCACTGCTATATCCCCAGGAACTGAAGTAGAGATTGTCACCTAACAGGTGCAGTGAATACTTGTTGAATGAAATAATAAAACAATGATTGAAAGAACTATAGGAATACCGGTAATTGACATTCAAATGCCCTTAATAATCAGTACTTGCTTTTCTAAAGTGGGAGGGTAAATCTGAATTAACTAAGGCATTTCCTCCATCATACATTCATTCACTCGGCAAAAGCTAATTGAGCACCTACTATGTGCCAGCCACTGTTCTAAGAGCAGAGTATACAATGGTGGAGAAGACAGATGGAAGGAATCCCTTCTTTTTAGCAAGGGAGACAAAAAACCTCACAAACAAATAAAAATATAATTTTAGATAGGAAAGTACTATGTTACATACTATGAAGAAAACTAAAGCTCAGTGAGGGGACAGAAGGGAGAGGAATAGGGTGGGGGTTAAATTATATAGAATGGACAGGGAATTCTTCACTGTGTTATAGGCAGGCTTTAGACAGCCTTGGTAATTCTGAAAAGTTTTCGAAACAATCTCCTGAATAGAAGAGCCCATTAGAGGATCATTGACCCCCAAGCCTTCTTCAGTCTTAAATCTCCACCTGCCCACGGGACAGAATTTCCTTCAAATCAGCACCCAGCCTCAACTCTCCCACCACTACCTGTTTTCCTATTTCACTCCTGCTCCCACCTACCTCCTCTGTCCTGGGGCTTTCTCCTAGCCCCTTCTGACAGCTCTCCGTTGGTCCTCTCTACATCTTGTTTATTTCTCTTTGTTCTGTGTTCCCTCATCCTAGAAGCATCCCCTTTCTCTGACGATTTACAACCTCTACTTCCCGAAGGGTCCCACCAAGGCGGCTTTCCTTGAAAAATCTCCTGCTGCTGCTCACTGTCTTCCTTTCATTTAAGCATGGAATATTAACTCTGTTGAGGATCTAAAAGAACACAACACCCTTATTTTACAGATGGGACCCAGAGACAGACCTGGGCCAGAGAGGCTGTGACTTGCTGAAGGTCATGCAGCTGATTATGGCCAAGCTAAAACCAAAACCCAGTTCAGTCCCCTCCAGCCAGGCTATGCTTTAAATCCTTAATGTGCTACATTTTTCATTATAGGTTTATTTGCCTCCTAACAACTGATAAGTTGCTAAAAGGAAGGAGATATCTTTTGTTTTTGTAACCTGCAGACACTTAGTACAGTCTTTTGAGCATGGAGAACCTAGTGTCTGTTTGTTACTGCTTCCAGAAAAGACCAACACAGATTTCACCAACTTTAGAGGTATGTTTGAGATGATCTGAATTAAAATATAGGCCACACGGCATTCATGAAAGTCACATTGGAAAACCTAGGGAACCACTTCAAAGTGAGAAGCAGCCCCTCTGCAGAGCACCCAAGGGATCTGCCCCACAAGGGAGACAAGCTACAGACAAAGGAAACAAAGTTTCATATGTGAGACCCCAATGCAAAGTCACGAAGTCAAATGCAAGCAAATGGTTTGCAGTTGAGCTGCCATTCACATGCACAGCCTCCTGCTGTGTGCTTCAAGGAGGGGAAATGGTGGGAGGCTTGTTTTTCTTTATAGGGTGAGTGATTCTGTCAAACTACCCCAGATCCACAAATTAGGCAAGGAAGATAATACAACCTTACAATTTTGTCATGCATTACAATGTATAAAGCACTTAAAACAAAGGCTTGCTGAATAAATACAGTGTAACCATCTGTATACCATGGTTCTTTCCCCCACTCAATGAAAATACACATAACTGTTGACTTAGAGGAGAACTGTTTTGACGACTCATGTTCTGTAACACTTTTACTACACAGGGCCTGTAAAGTAAGGCAAATTATAACTAAAGCCAAAATGTTTCATTATTTTAGTTATACTAAATTTCCATTTATATTATCAGAGCTAGGGCTCAGATGCTCCAAAGCCACCGTACATACTGTGTCACCAGACCCCTCGCACACAGGTCCATGCTAGGTAATTAGGAAAGATTCCAGGAGCTGTTGGCAGATGACATGAGCTCAGTCCTCAGCTTCCTCAGCGGCAGCAGCTTACAGGTCCAGCAGTGGCAGTGGCCTTGCAGAGGGTCCCAGGGGCACTAGCAGCAGCCTCCAGCAGCAGCAGTAGCATCCCGGGGATGGGAGGTGCCATGGATCAGAGCCACTCATCCTTATACATTTTAAGTCCGTAACCCAGGACACCTGGGTGCACATGCACAATTACACTAGACGATAACCAAGGAACACCTGAGCACATATGCCTATTTACATCAAATGCTCAGCAAGATTCTGAACATCTGAGGGGCCCTGACCACTTTTCCTATATTTTCTCAACAGGGCCTAAGACATCTTTAAAAACGATTAATAGTAAGGAGTTCCAACTATATGTGGCTCTGGTTTACATCTTAGTTTATGTTCGAGCAGGCATATTTCCATTTAGATAGAAATTTTCCATTAAAGGTAGGAAAACTAAAAATGCTTCTTACATACTGAAGGACAACTGATTGAAAGGTCTTCATAAGCAGATGACTTTCCCTGTCACCTCTCGTCTTTGTGTGCTGAAGACATGGTCTGCTCCCACCCTTACCCAGGGAAGCAAAAGCATGAGAATCTCACACGAAAGGTTGAATTAACCATGTACCATGTTCCTGTGAGCCAGAAGTGGGCCTCATTCGTGTTAAATGAATAACTCCAATCAACAGCAGGAGATATAAACAACAAATGGTGACAAGAAATGACTCCTTACAGAAAAATACTTGATCCTAACCACACTGCAAATGTGAACTGAAGACATTTTTAAGTAAGCAAAGTATGCAGGTGAAACAAAAGGGAAAAGTCACCTGCTTATAACAGAAATAGATCGGAGCAATTACCTAATTTACAGAAGGTATCGCTGAGGCTGATGTTCAGCTGCTTCCTGACGAGGGAGGACCTGGCCAGTGTGTCTGCATTTTCCTTTATTTTTATCACATGTTTATAATATTCAATTACTTTACTTTGGGATCTAGAAAAGAGAAAATTAAAGTTTTGCATCAGAGAAGCATGGCATGCATTCATTCATTCACTCAATAATCACTGAATACTGGTGCTAGGACTAGGGACCAGAGACGAGTAGGACTAATCCTTGCCCTATTGGAGAGTGAAGCACAGATCTGCTCATGAAAGACAAATGCAAACCTAAGGGTTTGGGACTTTAACATTGAACAGCTTTCATTAAGAGAACATGATCAGGGGCCGGCCCGGTGGCGCACTGGAGAGTGCGCCGCCTGAGAGCGCAGTGGTGCTCCCGCCGAGGGTTCGGATCCCACGTGGAGACCAGTTCCCGCTCACTGGTTGAGCGGGGTGCAGGCGCAACACCGAGGGTTGCAATCCTGTTACCGGTCAGTAAAAAAGACAAAAAGGAAAAAAAAAAGAAAAAAAAAAAAAGAGAGAGAGAACATGATCAAATTCACATTAGAAAATTTGCCTGGGTGGAGGAGGGAAGGATAAACCGAAGCAAGTGAGGCTGTAGGCAGGAGACCAGTTAGTCCAGAGGAAGAAGGATGAACAGCTGAGCTAATGCAGTCACCACGGACACTAAGAGGGTTTGGCTAGGGCTCGATGTAGCACTGGATGTGGTGGTGCTGATGCTGGGCATGTTGCAGGGGTGTCTATATATACGGAAAGCAAAGGAAAATGGTCAGGGCTCCTCAGATGATCAGAATCTTGCTGAGCATTTGATGTAAATATGCACATGTGCACCCAGGTGTCCTGGGTTATGGACTTACGTATAAAGGACAAGTGGCTCTGATCCACAGGGCCCCCCGGCCCCTGGGATTCCCCCAGGGGGGCCACAGGGAGGCTGCTACTGCTGCTGGAAGCTGTTGCTGCCAGGGCCCCCAGGACCCTCCGGGAGGCCACTGCCACTGCTGCTGGATCTGCTGTAAGCTACTGCTGCTGCTCTAACTGCTACTGCTGCTGAGCACTGAGCTCAGGTCATCTGCCAACGGTTCCTGGGATCTTTCCCAATCACCTAGCATGGACCTGCATGTGAGGGGTCTGGTGACCCAGTCTGTACAATGGGTTTGTAAGGGTCTGAGCCCTAGCCCCGACAATATAAATGGAAACTTAGTATAATTAAAATAATGAAACATTTTGGCTTTAGTTATGAATTGATTTAACAATACAACTGGCTACAAAGGTGGGAGTCCGAAAATAGCCCCAGCCATACAATTAGAGTAGCTCTGGCGCTACCTATTGCTGTAACTCAACACTATAGGTGCACTAGAGTGACATGGCTAAGAGCTCAAGCTCTACAGTCATCAGACGTGGTAACAGGTCACAGTGGTTAGACACACAGGCTCTTCAATCAGACTTCCAGGTGCTAACCCTGGCCCTACCACTTAAAAGCTGGGCAAGCATCTTAACCTTCTAAGCCTCAGCTTTCTCATGTTCCAAATGGGGATAACAGAGTTACTGTGAGGATTAAATGAGAAAATGCATGTAAAGTGTTTAGCACAGTGACTGATGATAAATATCATGAAGATGTATCAGGAAGATGATGCCACCATGGTGTCTACCCTGGGTGTGACAGGAGAAGCAGCATTTTGTCAGGGAGTAAGTGGTGGAGGTGTTCAGTCTTGAGCAGGTTGACTCTGGAAAGCCAGTGGAACACCCAAATGGAGACGCCCAGTGGAAAGATGGATGCACGTGTCTGTGCTGATGATAGGGTCTGAGAAGAAGATGGGGACGAGAAGCCATCACCTTATGGAGTGATGGCTGAAGCCCTAAGCATGGGTGAGGTTGAGGTGCTAAGACTAAGACAAGCATAGAGCCCAAGAACTGAACCCTAGAGAACACCCACATTTGGGCAAGAGGCAGGGAGAGGAAGAGGAACCCACAAAAGAAACTGAGAAGGCAGAGTCAGAGAGGACTGAGGAAGGCACCTCCGAAACCAGGGGACCATAGTCTCAGGAAGGGAGTGATCAACGCTGTCAAATACTTCAGAGAAGAGTGTCAACAAGATAAAAAGTACAAAGGGACATTTTGGGGATGTCCCTGATGACTTCCACAGGAGTGGACAAAATGGAATTGGGTAGGGGTGGCAGTGTAAAGGACAGTAAATGGGAGGCGAGGAGGTAAAGAAACTTAGCTGTGAAGAAAAGCTACTGATGAAAGGGTAGCTACTGATGAATGACTAAACAGTTGAAAACAGTAGACAATTACTTCAATGAGTACGTATCACTGCTTTTAAGACATTTTGTTCATTCTTCTCTGTCTTTTTTTTTTTAACTTTTAATTTTTTAATTTGACCTCATTTGTACAGCCCTGCCCACCCCCATCCTACAAGACCCTCAGGATCCCAGGGGTCATTTCTGTAGTACATGACAGCTGTCGTGAGGGTCTCTGGCCACCAGGACAAAGGATCTACACATGTTTGGGAGGTGAGCTGAGTTACAAAACAAAATGTCTCCTGGTCTTAACCAATGTGGAAGATGCAGTCACCTAAGGACAACCTTCAGTGAGGAAAAAGGCTTCTCCATGGTTTCAGAAGGTTGACCATTGACAGTGAGGCCTGGGAAGAAGGCACCCATGTATGGTCAGGTCCTCCGGCATGGAGGCCATCCCTGTGGAATGGCCCAGCAGTGTGAAGTGTCTTGTGACTCCTGCCCTGCCGGCTCTGGATGTGTGGTGGGCAGCCTGGCAGGAGAGATGACCCAATCAGTGTGCTGCGTGTTCAGCTTTTTCTCTTACAAGGCAAGGGTTCTACCGTCAAGCTTTTTGCTTCTCTAAAGAAAGTCCTGTTCTCTCTCACAGTGCTGGTCTTAGGATGAGTGAGAGGACGATTCTGTGGTATCAAGTGCCTCAATAATCACCTGCCAGGGAGCAAAATCATAATACTAATAACTCGTTGAATTCTTTTAGTATGTGCCAGGCATTCTGCTAAACTCTTTACATATAGGATCTTTTAATCCTCCCAATAATCTTGTGAGGAAGATATTATTACTATTCTCGTTTTACCATGAGAATATTCCTTTGGAATGCAACACAGTCAGCGTCCTGACAAACACACCATGACAGAGCTCTCAGGCAGGGTGAGTCCCCCAGGTTTCTGAGAAGGGCTGGACCCTGTATATGGAACCCCAGACCTCCCTGCCACTGGTGGGGTTTTTGGTTTTGGGAGAAGAGACACATTACTTGAAACATCTCATAAAAGCTTACTTTTCATTATCACTTAGTGAAAAAAATAGTAAATCTGCTAAAAATTCCATAATTTCTCCGATTAGCATGTTTTTATTGCCAAACAAACTTCTCCTGATATTTAAGCACTCTAGAAATTTCATTTTTGCAAGAGAAGTGTTTCCCGCAACGAACCTGAAAATAAAACACATATGGGTTATTTACTGGGCATGATAACTGTTGGCCACAGTCACTGTGCTATCAAGAATAATTCTCGGGCCGGCCCGGTGGCGCACTGGATGGTGCGCCGCTTGGGAGGCGCGGCGGCGCTCCCGTCCGAGGGTTCGGATCCCATGTACAGACCGGTTCCCGCTCACTGGCTGAGCGAGGCGCGGGAGCAGCACCGAGGCTTGCAATCCCGTTGCCAGTCCCCGGTCCGGTACGGGGGCAACACTGAGGGTTGCGATCCGTTGCCAGACACGGAAAAAAGATAAAAGACAAAAAAATTTAAAAAAATAAATAAATAAATAAATCTTGACTCTGTCACTAATTAGCTCTGTGACCTTGAGCAAGTAACCCTTTTTTGAGCCTCAGTTTACTTATATATAAACAAGATATAAAACCTACCTCATAAGGTGGATTTGGGATTAAATGACATAACCAAAATGTAAACCTTCCAGGACAGAGCTTGGAACATAGATGGCACACAAAAATATTACTTTCCCCTTTCTTTCTATGCCCTCTACACCTCATTTCCTCCTAGTGCTCAGTACAAGAACAAAATGCCCTATGGATGCTCACTTGATTCTATGAATTCTATGATTCTAGAATGACTATGCTATTGGGCCAGCCTGTGTCTCACTTGGAAGAGTGCGGTACTGATAACACCAAGGCCACGGGTTCGGATCCTATATAGGGATGG